>NC_143015.1:134747116-134909616 GCF_055824585.1 Amblyomma mixtum
AATCAAATCTTAACAATAATTTCACCATGCAGGAAAGATTGGTTTTGGTTTTGTGGGGTTTAACGTCCCAAAGCGACTAAGGCTATGAGAGACGCCGTAGTGAAGGGCTCCGGAAATTTCGACCACCTGGGGTTCTTTAACGTGCACTGACATCGCACAGTACACGGGCCTCTAGAATTTCTCCTCCAAAGAAATTCTAGCCGCCGCGGCCGGGATCGAACCCGCGTCTTTTGGGTCAGCAGCCGAGCACCATAGCCACTGAGCCACCGCGGCGGCCATTGCAGGAAAAAGCTTTACAGCTTATTGCCAATGCATCCTACACTGAACATAGTGACCCTCTCTCAGAGATATAGGTTAAGAAAAATTTGAGATGTTTGCACTTATCGACTCATGCGCGAATTCTATTTTGGCATAAAGAAACATAATTGTGTGTTTCTTGACATCGCTATTTTAAGTTTAAACGTACCCGCTTTCAGTACACGCCGCTCTGAAAAGTGGGATGTTAAAACACACAGGATAACTTACAGTAAATAAATGCTTGAGAACAATTTACCACGCCTATTAAATTTCCTTAATGAAAGCGGCACCAACATCGAAAATATGAGCCCCTCCAAATTTAAAACTTTCTCGAGTTCATGTACTTTTGACCGATTGTGTAGTGTGTTGTAGCAGTTCTTTTCCATCTTACCTCCTAAGTATGTCTGGATGACTGTTTTTACGCGACAGGTGACCTGTGCATGTTGTGTTTCGTGTGTTATGCTTCTCCGCGCTGCCACGTGTAAACGTGTAAAGTGGGTCGAGGGCCTCTCAAGCTGCACTTTTGCAGCTTTTATCTCGGCCTCCTCCTTTATGTAAAATGGAAATCAATAAACGAAAAAATAGCTTAGTGGAATGCAAAGTGGAACTGGCGCGCGCTCACTCACCAGAGTATATAAGTACGCGGCTCTGCCGACCCACGAGTACACGAGAGAAGTCGGTGGCATGATGGCGCAGTTTTCACGCTCGTGGTCTCCGAAGGCGTAGTGACCACGGGCGATGAACATATCCGGGTTGTACCGGTCCCTGAACACATAAAGGGGATTTCATTCAATAACACTGGCCTTCAACTGAAGAAGTGCAAACATTTCGGAAACTCTCGATATGCAAGAAATGGGCACTAGTTACAGCACGGCTTCCGACACCAAAAAAAAAAAAAACACCGCTGATCATGAAAAAATAGTTAACTTCGCTAAACAGTACGCCGCATTCAGAAAGCTTGAAACATACCTGTGGTTGTTTTCGCTGGTTACAACTTCCATAATATACTGACACGAAGGAATTCATACGAGAACATATGATAAGCGAACGTCCACACCAATGTTTCGGTTTTAGAGCTACGGAAAGCCCTCGGTTCTTTTCAGAGCCGTCGGCTCAGGTTACGGTGGCGCGTTGTATGATGTAATCAGAATGCATCGAAGTTAATACAGCTATGAAAGAATGAGAGACCCAGTATTAGAGATGCCAGTGCTAGCGTTCTGTCTAATATCACTGATTAATCGTTTAATAAGGATGGCGGTGAATAACGGCAGTGTATGACTCGGCGCGAGTCGGTATTCTATCTCCTTTCTTTTCGCACCGAAATAAAAGCCGAAACCGGGCATCAGTTCGTGGAAGGAACACCAGCGTTGGTGCTTGTTACTTGTTCAGGACTCACTAGGCTACGAAAGATATTCTTAAACAGTCATTGCAAACTCGGCGTACTACCCGTACATGCTCCACAAGTCCTCTCTTGCGAAGCACAGTACAGTTATGCTCAACAGCTGCAAGCATTGCCAAGAACATTTTAGAGCATATTTACAATATCTTACATGGACTTGCCAATCTTTCTCTCGAGGGAGACAAAGTTCAGCAGGTACCACGTGACGACACGGCCACCTCAGCACATTAGATACGGTCATGCACAGCAGCACAACATGCAATATAGCGGCATACGGTAGTGTGAGTGTACTGCTTCGAGCAGAGTAGGAGAGGTGGACGGACTTACGACGCGCAGCTATGAAGGCTATGAATCGACCGACTAGAATTTGCTTCTGCACCTATACAACACCCAATGTCAGTTAGTTCCCCAACAGCGGCTGGGCGCCAGCTCTCTCTCGTACTAAAAATTTTATTTATGCTTTCAGCTTTGAGAACTGGTGCAAGCTGCGCCAGACTCCGCAGTTTCAGACACGGCGTCCCGTACTACATTTGTTAGGCGGTCGGCTTGGCCGCTCGACATTAACTGTCTGCGACAACTACTCCTGTATACTTTTGTAAAGAATGCTATATAAAGCGATCTCCAATTCAAAGTCTTCGCTGAAGCACTCTGCCCAGTTACCGACAACCGACGACCCTCTAGACTTTACTTCATGCAAATAAAATTTTCATACTATAAAGCACGCATTGTAGCCTTGTAAAAGAAAAAAAAACAAACGTGTTAAAGCCCTCCGTCATGTCTTCCTAGCTGTAATGTCTTCCTAGCCAGTTAATTTTTTTGGTCCTCACTCACTCAGGACAAGAACTGCGAAGCATGATCAATAAGCTAAAGAGGCAGAGCAGAACGGTGAGGCTAAAAATTAACATGCAGAAAACCAAAACCAAAGTGATGTTCAACAGCCTAGCAACGGAACAGCAGTTCGCAATTGGTAGCGAGGTGCTGGAAGTAGTAAGAGAATATGTCTACTTAGGGCAAGTAGTGACCGCAGATCCGGATCATGAGAGGGAAATAACTAGAAGAATAAGAAGGGGGTGGAGCGCATATGGCCGGTTCTCTCAGATCATGAATGGCAGTTTACCAATATCCCTCAAGAGAAAAGTGCACAACAGCTGTATCTTACCAGTACTCAGCTATGGGGCAGAAACGTGGAGGCTAACAAAGAGGGTTCAGCTTGAGTTAAGGACAACGCAGCGAGCTATGGAAAGGAAATTAATAGGTGTAACGTTAAGAGATCGGAAGAGGGCGGAGTGGGTGAGGGAGCAAACGCGGGTTAATGACTGACTAGTCGAAATGAAGAGGAAGTGGGCTTGGGCAGAGCATGTAATGCGAAGGCAAGATAACCGTTGGTCCTTAAGGGTAACGGAGTGGACTCCAAAAGAAGGCAAGCGTAGCAGGGGGCGGCAGAAAGTTAGGTGGGCGGATGAGATTAAGAAGTTTGCGGGGATACAGTGGCCGCAACTGGCAAAGGACATGGTTAATTGGAGGGACATGGGAGAGGCCTTTGACCTGCAGTGGGTGTAGTCAGGCTGATGATGATGATGATGACGATGAACGTCACACTGGCTCTTGTGAACTCATCCCTCGCTGATGCCGAATTGACAAACTACGCAAACAGCGAACGCGACGGCGTCACACCAGCGCTACATGTCATACATGTCAGCACAGTTCGAGGCCGCTTGTGAGTAACGGGGCGCCGTCTCGTCACATCCGCGATGCAGTTGTGCGGTCTGAGGAATTGTCAGACGGAAAGCGAGAAGAGAGCATCGCCCAACACTTTGCCCCGACAGATGACCTAATGACGTCATAGTGCGTCACGACCACCGCCACCCGCACCCACCAGACAGATCGGAGCGCGTGTAGTCAAGTTTCCTTCTTTGGAAGAATGTGTCGATAATGGCAGTGGCGTCTATACTCCGTTTCATACATAGCAGGCAACGCTGCGGAGGTTGCTGAAGTAGTGCGTCCGCGAAACCATATTACTCCGCCACGTATCATTCGTTCTTCTCGAAACTCCGGTCATTGTTTGGACGAATACAAAGAGCGGTATAAAAAGATGTGGTAGCATTGAAAATCACGGTCGAAGCGGTGAGGCACTCAGTGTTCGGGCTCTGTGGCTATAATTTTCACGGAGAGTGAACTACTTTTTGGGCGCGGATTTAGTAAAGCGATTCGCCCTACGAATCGCGTATAATACCGCCACGTGTACTTTTCGCTTCTCGAAATCTCGACGAGTCGCAGGACGAAAATGTGACAAGGGGTTGTGTTCGCATTGATTGTATGACGAACTACTTTTTGCGTACGGACTTAGCCTGCGCGAACAGAAGCCTTAGCTGTGGCAGCGTTGCCTGCTATGTATGAAACGGAGTATCGTTGCTTTTGCTCTTGTCGAAGCTAGAGACCATGAAAAGCGGGGAAGAAACTGGAACTTGTTCAACAGCATTTTACTGAAGAAAGGTATCAGTGCCCCCTCGTGGAAGTTCATTTGTATTCTGGAAAGAAAATTTACCGCATTGCTTCCCGCAAGTTCCTTCTCCAAGCCGCGCTGTACACTGCAATGCCGAGAACGACGTAGGCGGCCTTCCCCATCTTTTTCGCCCTCTCCGCTTGAGCACCTAACACCTGCGAAGAAAAATACAAGCTGCTCAATGCCAAGCAACGGCTTAAGGCAAGAAGGTTTTAAAAAAAAACTGCATATGCTTTCGAACCCAAACAATGAATGCACCTGATCGAGTCTAGTGTATAAACAGACATTCATTGCTAAGTGTAACTGATTATCGACATCAGAATCTCCGTGTGTTTTTATCTTCGGAACAAAGTTGGTGTATGCATGATAAATATATTTCTGGGAAAGCTCGGGAACAACTCTGATTTTTGTGTTTTAACACCGTAATTGCTTCGAGACTGACGATTTGTTTTCACAACATACATTACTCTGTGCCAGAGTACGTTTTACGGCGTGGGAACCGTGGACACATGTTGATGAGGTTTATTAGGAGCAATACAAAACATTCCTTCCGCGTCAAACGGGTATCCGGATTGGAGCCTCTTGAAGTGAATACAAGAAAGTTATGGTTAATATTTCTTCATTACAGTTAACGCAATATACTATGCATTCGAAGAAAAAGTATGGTTTTCAGCCACAGTAATGATCCCAAGGCACTCATGATGGCCATAAAGTACGCAAATACAGTAGTTCGTATAACGTGCATACCATGCACAGTCTTCAGTCTTCTTAGCATTACTGACAACTAACTGCTTCCATTTTCTTTCCAGTGGTTTTCTTTTTCATTTTTTTCATTATCTTTAACTCTACACCGCTGCCCTCGCACTGTGATGCTACACATTTGGGGGTTGGGAAGCAAATAAAAAAATATTCTTTCCAAACTTGTGCTGGATCACTGGCTATGGCATCTGGTTGCCCATCCATGTTCGCGGGATCGAATCCGGGTAGCGACCGCCATATTTTCAAGAAAGCAAAATGCGAAAGAAAAAACGTGCTCTATGCGATTTCTGTACGCCAAAACACCCTAGATGGCCGAAATAAATTTCGAGCCCAGAAACGTCCCTCATAGCTTCTGAGTTGTTTCTGTACGTTAAACTCCACACACTCCTTGGTGTCAGCGTTCCTCTACTAGGTCACTACAGAGGCGCTGTTATTTGAAAACACTGAAAAAATATTTATATAGCTGCGGCTCAACTACTGCTGAACCTGTTTAGTCAGTGCCAATGCATGCAGGCCACATCTAGATCTTTCTCACCACCCCACATATCCATAAACGCGATTCAGGCGTCCACTGACCCAGGTAGCCAGTTATGCGCACTTCCTTTCCTTAAAAAAATCGGAGTGTAAAACGTTCTCAATGCCAATGGACACAGTGAACGTCAAAGGCCTATGGCTTCAGTGCCGCGTTTTTGCCACAACGTTGTCAATGCTAATGCAAGTAGCGCACATATGTCACTTCGCCACGTAGCTTAAAGCACCACTGAGGTGTCCAGCCTGGCTTCTTTGAGTCTCTCCGACTCACTTTCCATATCTGCCGACGACGAATCCCACCGAGCCGCCCCTCATATATACACGATGCAACGCCAGCTCCTCCTCTGTTTGCCACGCGGCTTCACCGGCTCCTCCTGACGTCATGCCAGATGGCGCGGCGAACGGCGCTGCCAGCTGCGGCGGTTGCTAGGCAACGGCTCGGCTCGCGGTGTGGCCACCGGCCACAATGAAACGGCGAGAATACGGCCAATGTAGCTCTCGCTACAAAATTAAAGAATAAATATGTGTCCTATAAGAAGAACCACGACTCACCTTCAGACAATCGAAAAGAGATGGTAAATCTTGCACTAAAAATTTGAACACCGGAACGTCGATGACTCCCATGTGAAAGATGCCCCTGCTCCAGAAGACTTCCCGCAAAACCTGGTTTGTCCCTTGTAGGTCATCTTTCACGGCATTGCGGTACCTTTTTTCATAAAAGAGAGGGCAAGAACAAATGCGTGCGCTATGTATTTTACGTTTGATGCCACTCACTTCTACGCTAGCCTGAAATCGTATCAAAAAGCAACCACAATGAGCTACAGTATATTTCCTGGGCACGCATTCCCACATACACACTATATACTGCAAACAAAAATCAACACGAAAATAATACTGTACCAAACATAAAAGTTTCAAGTGGACTCAAAGAAGGTACTTTTTGCGTAGCCCTGAACGTTGTACACAGATAAATTGATTTCCTTTTAGCTGCCCAGCTAAGAAAAATAGAAATCTTCCTTATGACAACACCCTCCAGTTGGTGTTGGCAAAAATTTCCTCACCAAAATTTAGCGCATGTCATTCCCAAGCTGACAGTACAGAACGGATGCATTTCCACGAGACTTATAGGTTATTTTTTACTCAAATATGTTTCATGGGGGTCATGTGTGTCATATAGTGTACGTGTCCTGACACTTTTGCCTAAGCGAAAGTCGAGGCGCTATGAAATGCGATATAATCATTCTTTTCGTGATACAAGCAAATACACATTAGCGCCCATATGAGCCCAACCACACGGCTACGAAACAGAAACCTACACATTGCACGTTAAAGAACCCCAGGTGGCCGAAATTCCCGGAGCCCTCCACTACGGCGTCTCTCATAGCCTTAGTCACTTTGGGACGTTAAGCCCCATAAACCAAACCAAACCAACTAAAATTGGTACATTGGTTTTTGAAGAAAGGGAATTAATTGCGCAGTAGCTGTCTCACATATCTCGGCGGATACCTGAACAACGCCGTAAGGGAAGGGAGGAAGGTGGGAGTGAAAGAAGAGAGAAAGAGGTGCCGTAGTGGAGGTCTCCGGAATAATTTCGTACACCTTATTCCGGAGACCTCCACTACGGCACCTCTTTCTCTCTTCCTTCTTTCACTCCTACCTTCCTTCCTTCCCTAACGGCGCGGTTCAGGTGTCCGCCCTTCTTTATTTTCGACGAAAAACTGCTCAGAAACAACGACGGACGAATGTAAAATAATGACTAGGACAAGCGCAGCCCTGTCTCCATCTTAAGTCGAGCGTCATTCCTCTGGAGCTGTTTTCGGGCGAAAATTAACTATAACCATAGCTGTGCCGCCGCGGTGGCTCAGTGGTTATGGTGCTCGGCTGCTGACCCAAAAGACGCGGGTTCGATCCCGGCCGTGGCGGCTAGAATTTCTTTGGAGGAGAAATTCTAGAGGCCCGTGTACTGTGCGATGTCAGTGCACGTTAAAGAACCCCAGGTGGTCGAAATTTCCGGAGCCCTTCACTACGGCGTCTCTCATAGCCTCAGTCGCTTTTGGACGTTAAACCCCATAAACCAAACCAAACCATAACCATAGCTATAACTACATCGTCCAGTTACCCCCTACGACAGCCGGCAACACCGAATCGACTGCACAGTGCTTACGTGCAAACCTGCCAGCATTCACTAAATGCATCATACACTACGTGGGAATCTGAGAGGCCACGAAGTATGAGCATTCGATTACTGATGACTCCATAGTTATGTGTGACAAGCAATGTTTCTCTCTTTTCTAACCCAGTTTTTACCGTGCGTGTAATATTGGAAAGTCATTCAAAACTGCAGTGGAGAAATAATCATAAAACTCGCGTTTTTGAGCAAAATTGTGCTTCCCTTATTTTTATTTCAGACGAAAACATCCCCTTGACAATGGGGCTCGAAATTGTTTTGCCAGTTTTTCAAATGTTAAGTGTATGATAACTCAAGCCCATCTAATGAAAAAAAATGGTTTTTCAGAAAATGAATTGACGCAGTAACTGTCTCACTTATCTCGGTGGACCCCTGAACCGTGCCATAAGGGAAGGGATAGAGGAGGGAGTGAAAGAAGAGAGAAAGAGGTACCGTAGTGGAGGTCTCCGGAACAATTTCGACCTCCTGGGGATCTTTAACGTGCGCTGATATCACAGCACACAGGAGCCTTTTGCGTTTCGCCTCCATCGAAACGCGGCCGCCGCGGTCGGGTTCGAACCCGGGTACTCTGGCTCAATAGATTAGCGTCTTAAACACTGAGCCACCGCGACGGGTAAAGCAAAATTAGCTAAATAGGTTGGTTGGTTGGTTTGGTTTATTGGGGTTTAACGTCCCAAAGCAACTCAGGCTATGAGAGACGCCGTGGTGAAGGGCTCCGGAATATTAATTCCTGCGTCTCCATCTGTTGGCTGCATGCCGCATAATGCGCAGTGCATAGGATGTTATGCACTTTCCAAAATACGCAGGAAAGTTACAGTCATCTCCATTGAAATGGGTGTTTTTCTATATGGGTAGGACTGTAAGGAATCCTAAGAAGTGCTTAAAATTCTTTACTGTGTGTTGAACTGCACGGAAAAAAACAACAACAGTATTTTTTACCACCATATTTATGCTTACTCCCACCTTTCTGAAGGTTCTTTAAAACCAGATGACCCGGCTTTGACCGTTAGTAGTAGAAAAGAAAACACATGCACTAGAAGAGCAGCAGCTTTCTACAGGGCCGAATCTCCATTGATGGCTGTTGCGCCAGCAATTTCATTTTCTGATACACTGGACAAATTTTCTGTACCTGGGTCTGAAATGAATAGCTTTATGGGGTGAGTGCTACGTCCTTCAGACCGGATCATGTTCACTTAGTACAATACACTTGTATGTTTATTACCTTACATTTTCTCAAAAATCCCGGATTTTTTTATACTTGCACATATTTTCCAGCAATCACATCATAAAGGCTTCCTGTCTGCTTAAAATGGGTGACTCCATTTTACAGAACATGTATGAAGCATTTGCCACTCAGATATCAGCAACTTTATTTAACCGGTATATGATATAAAATCTCTTCACACAATATATTCTTTTTTTTTTCAAACATCTTACAAAAGAACTTGTATCTTTTTAGGACTTTGACATGGCTTCTGGGAAACATGATTATGTGAAACAACACGTACCATTCGTACATAAAAAAACCTCATAAATTATTACTCTCCTGTTGCTGTACTAATATTCTGAGGAACTTCAAAGAATTAATAATATAAACGTTCCGCGTGGCTCACAGGGAGGCGAATCCCACGCCGAACTCTGTCCGGGCATAGCTCGCCACGGCGGCAAGGAAGGCCTTCATGTTCGGTTCGAATGCCTTGGGGTCGGTGAACGTGTTCTTGCCGTCAGCGTAGGCAGAGTCGAAGAAGATGAAGTCGCACAGGTTGTCGGCAGGAAACACGGTGCTCTCGTTCGTGGCTTGGCCGAAGGTGCAGAAAAGGGTCTCGTGTTCCAGCGGTTTGTCTGGGAAGAGAGGTAACAGAATCCCATCAGCTTAGCCCAGAGTGAATGTTTCACAACAGCAAACAGTCTATGTTGGTCAAATGTTTTAGGGGAATCCCCCAAGGTGGAGTAGATTTGTAATAAGGGAGTAGTGACTCTTTGGCATCCACCCGAGCGCAGCCATACGGCTACAAAGGAAAGCTATACAGCTTTCTCAGGAAGTTCGTAGTAAAGAAAAATTCGTCCTGGTCCGGGGTTCGAACCCGGGACCACCGCTTCACCGGAGCAGTCGCTCTACCAACTGAGTTAACCGGGACGGCAAGCTTATGGTAGGGCAAGTGCCAGTTGATCAATAACTCGAGTTATTGATCAATTCGCTCTCGCCCGGTTAGCTCAGTTGGTAGAGCGACTGCTCCGGTGAAGCGGTGGTGCCGGGTTCGAACCCCGGACAAGGACGAATTTTTCTTTAACTACGAAGTTTCTGAGAAAGCTGTATAGCTTTCCTTTGTAGCCGGATGGCTGCGCTCGGGTGGATGCCAATGAGTAATTACTCCCTCTTAGCAAACAGTCTAGTAGGGGTTTTTGGAGACCTCGTTCATTGACGCAAAATGCATTTAAGGGTTTGGTCTGTGAATTTCAATCCCATCATTATCTAACCGTGCAATTTTTGTCATTAGTTGCAGTGCCATTTCTTTGACGCGGCATTCAATATGACGCAGTAGTAATAGAATGTGGTGGACTTTTATATTCCTGTCCTCTGCTTTTTTACTCCTCTCATGCTAGCGCACTGCATCCAAAGCAGCTTGATCCTGGCTTCAGTGCTCTCCTCCTCTCCACCTTCCATCGATCTCCTCTCCTTGCTCGTGTCCGCGGCGAGCCCACCTAAGGGCAAATGCTTTCTGCTGCAGGTTCAGCAGGGCATGCGAACTTGTTTCACATGCTACGAGGACAGAATTTGGTTGTCCCATCACGCTTTGGCACTATGAGGGCGAGCTCCAAAGGACTTCCTTATCTCAGACTAGCAAGCAAATGGTTTGGTTTGGTTTGGTTTGGTTTATGGGGTTTAACGTCCCAAAGCGACTAAGGCTATGAGAGACGCCGTAGTGAAGGGCTCCGGAAATTTCGACCACCTGGGGTTCTTTAACGTGCACTGACATCGCACAGTACACGGGCCTCTAGAATTTCTCCTCCAAAGAAATTCTAGCCGCCGCGGCCGGGATCGAACCCGCGTCTTTCGGGTCAGCAGCCGAGCACCATAGCCACTGAGCCACCGCGGCGGCAGCAAGCAAATGGATGCCGGTAAACACATAGGAATAACTGCTTCCGAAACAACTGCACTACTTCTCGTTGATATGCCACAACAATTACAGGCTCTTCAAGTCGCTTGCTGTGATCAGATGTATAGACTATGCGGACCATTGCGCTACCTTCTTCAAAAACTCCCTTGCAGTACAGCAGATGCGGCAGAGTTCCAGAGCGAGCTTTTTAGTCAAGCATCGCAACGGAACGAAGTTGCGACGCGAATAGCACGAGACTCGCTTAGCAGGCAACTTTACAAATATTTTTTCGTCGCGCGAACTCTTTTTCTGCTTTCAGCATGCAATAAGAGCCTCCGTGATGCTGTAATTGTGGCCTCTCGTGTCGCTTCGCAATCAGCCCTTTATGTAGGTCACCTTAACTTTCTAAGTGGCACTCATCAACCATGCGTCATGTCAGCCACTGTCAGCGGGTCGTCTATTAAACACATTTTCACGTGATAACGACATCCTTACCTGTACATGACCCCAAGAACCTCTTAGCAGCCGACGCTTAAAAACATGCGACATTACATTACGAAAACTTTGTTCCCTTTTACAAACAACGTGATTACCCGAAGTAATACGCGGAAGGCACTTACGTGTGGTGGTTGTGGTGGTCGTCGTCGTGGTGGTCGTTGTTGTTGTGGTAGTGGTAGTGGTCGTTGTAGTAGTAGTGGTAGTGGAAGTGGTAGTGGTAGTGGAAGTGGTAGTAGAAGCGGTAGTAGTGGTGGTCTCTGGAGTAGTATCTTCATGCACCTCAGGAACAACATCTGAGACAGTGGCGTCGGGCACAACCGGCGGGTGGGTCTCCGGTATCACCGTCACTGGTTCACTGGTGCCAGCCTCCGCGGGGACGTTGTTCTCTGAGCAGAACATGCGTCACAGCGGAACCGTTCAGCAGAAAACCTCTGCCATGAGCAGACGACCCGGCATGGGCATGGTTAAAAGCTCAGTGATTCGTCGCTTTCATATCATGAATTGTGCAGTAGACAAATATGCAGTCGGAACAAATTGCGAAAAGCAGAACTCTGAATTCCGTAGGTGACCAGCAGAACGCAGCGTTCAATGGAGTGAAAGAAGCAATGGTGAAAAGGGTTGTTTTGTAGGCCAGTTGGTTACACATATTTCAAGAAATACTTCGGCGCGGCAGACAAGGACAAAACGTAGAAAACACACCACAGAGGGCCGCATTGGCGCTCTGTGGTGTGTTTTCTACGTTTTGTCCTTGTCTGCCGCGCCGAAGCATTTCTTGAATTAAGCAACGCTTTATTTGCTTCTCGGAAGGAAGTGGCAGGTAAAATTCTGGATACTTCCTGTTTCCAGTATGTGTGCCAGTTCCAAGGTCTACTACCCGTGCCATGACAGTGGTTTTTGACCACACATGGCACAATCTCTTCAGCACAGACTATTCCACTTGCATGTTTTCTATATAGAGAGCACACCTGAGTAGAATGAACGCTCCAGGAATCATGTGACACCACTGTGTTAGATCTCAAGAACCCCACTTCACGGTTTAGCCAGGCCTTGTGTCATCGGACAAGACCTTAACGTTGCACTATTACGCTACGAAGTACGGTGGCCTCGGTTTCTTATGCGATTGCTTAGGATGGCCATGGAGGCGGAGAATGTCCGGCGCCTGCATTTGTTTCCAGCCTCCACCTGCCAACTGTTTCAGGAGGCAGGTGGCGTTAAGTTTCCCTCTGGACAAACCACCAGCCCCTGCTGGCAGGTTGAGAGAGGGAAATCCCCTGGTCTGTTTGTAGGGCAGAGGAGGAAGACGATGTCTAAGAATGATTCAGCGAAAATTTATAACTCAGAATGAGTCAGAAAAAAAATCAATAGAAGAGATGAGTACGAATAGAAACAGAATAAAAATAGAAGCAGAATTGAAATATATGGGTGAGAGAATGAAAATTGTTGTCGCATTACCTCTGGGTCGAGCCAATTTATCACCCCTAAATTTGTTTGCTCAGGATTCCAAGTGGGACAAGAGCGATAACAACGCTCAAACCCTCTAGCATCACTTAACCTTCAAGGAGACAATTATAAGGGGCTAAGGGGCTCACGGCTACAAAAAAAAACTAGTACAAAACTAATAATTCTCCTAAGCTTCCCCCAGTTTCAGCGACTGCTCGCTCTCTTCATTAACCGTGATCTTCAACCGGGCTGAAATAGATCACTTAAACATCAGCCGCACTTTACCACTTTTCGTCAGTCATTCTTTAAGGCAGCCAAATTTTTCTGCAATTAAAGCTTATGCTAAACATCTTGTAGCTATGAGAATTTGTGTTTTGCCTTTTGATGCGCGAGCGTTTTGAATGTGGACTTCGGACGTGACGTCATGTAAGATCAAATAGAGTTTCAGCTGTACGAGGTAGTTGAAAGTATGACAGAATTAAAAGTGTTTGCTCAGGGTACCGTGTGATAAATAGCACGTATTCCAAGAACTGCTGCATTTTAATCGGTCCATGAAGATATATTTTAGTCTTGACATAAAGTCCCTGTTTCTTTCAATAATGATTTCTTTCCCCATACAGTCTCGCTGAATTCGTGCCTTACCTGAACTCACCCCTGCATTTATTTGGGGAAAAAAGACTTTCGAGGTGAATTAGCGCAACAACTTTGGGCTAAGCAAATGTGGAATTTATGTTAAAGCACGAATTTGCATGTTAACACTCAATAGAAGCCTCTTCGTAAAGAAATGATCGCTTCACAGTTAGCTTAAACCATTTACAAGAATGCGGCCGACATTGACCACAGTATATTTTGAAGGAGCAGTCCAAACTGAAGAACCAGTCGTTTAGTGTGCAACGCAAAGAAGACTAACCTCGCATTCTGTCAGCGCGCAGAACTGATCGCAGCGCTTAATCGTCGGCGACAAAGAACTGCTTCAGAAAAGTAAGCTGACCGTAGGGTAGATTCGGGGAGTCGTTTCCTGCACATCTCATTTCGATTGGCTTCTTCACGGCACTAAAGGAACGACAGAATGTTATAAGGAAAGAGAATCTGCGCTGATGCCACTAAATGCCGTGCTTGTTCATCGCAGTTCTTACCGCAGTAAAACTGGTTGTTATATTAATTACTATTAGCAGCACGTGTGCAGTCATCATGTGTATTTAAAGTAGAGTCGGTAGCAAGTAGTGATAGAACGTTATCGGCGTATACTTCGGGTCTGATAACATCTTAGCGGAAATCGCGAAGCTGGAAATAACCGAATCTTGTCACCGTACCCGTCATAGTGAAATGTGGAACGTGCCCACACCACGAACAAACTACTGCAACGAATCTTTGTCATACACGCTCCCCTCTTTGCAAAATCGGTTGGAGCAAGAGTCGTTCAATCATTGTTCTAACCCAAATTCTAAGATTGAATTATTTATATCGTCTTTACCTATGTGAAGTGTGTAGCATGTTTTTAGCATTTCGTAATTAACATTTTTTGGTGACAACAATCTTATGTCTATTCGCACACATTTTCGAAATTTGCTGTGTGACGAGTGACTGCTCAAGGGTTGCTAATACTTGTGTGTTCCTTTATTTTTTCTTCTTGACCTGTCAAACACTTGTACCACAACGGTATCTCTATGACTGCCCATTTGTAAGGGGGCAGGACCCGCGCCAAGCCGTTGTCACGATTTTTTGTCCTGTCTCCTCCTTTGAAAAAGGAAATAAAAGGAATTGAGTTGAATTGTCTTTCTGCCTATTAGTCCGTGCTTCCCTCTGCGTGCGCTTTCATGAAGCGCCAAGAACTATCCTGCCGCTTGTCCCCTCAGGTTGGTCAGAACAATAAAAACAAACAAGGTAAGAATAGTTCAAAGCACGTATACAGCGCGCGAAATATCACGCCGAAGGATACTTACTTATGTTTATTATCACCAACACTGCCGCCCCGAGTGTAATGAGGGCCAGAGCGAGGGCAATTATGAACGTGCGCCTCTTGTCCGTTTCTGGGCTGCGCTCGGAAGAATAAAGCACAATCATACGTAACGTTACGTTACGTTACGTTACGTTAC
Source organism: Amblyomma mixtum (assembly GCF_055824585.1). Classification (NCBI taxonomy): domain Eukaryota; kingdom Metazoa; phylum Arthropoda; class Arachnida; order Ixodida; family Ixodidae; genus Amblyomma; species Amblyomma mixtum. The sequence continues at coordinate 134,761,926 of NC_143015.1, forward strand.
GTTACGTTACGTTACGTTGAATACAAAACCTCATGTTCACGCGCTACGAATCGAACTAAATCGCCTGTCTATTCAATATGGCTGTCCGAAATAGAAGTGACATCAAAAGAGAGAAATTGCGAAGGCAAGCAATTTAAAAATATCGTATAGCCCCGCTACACACATTGCCTGGTTGTAGAACACCTGAGCTGTATTAGGCCACAGAACAAAACAGTGCTGAGTACGGTCTGGGTGCAGTGTCTGTCATTTCATTAGAGTCTGGAAGATTGCCTATGTGTCCACGGACCCAAATGTGTGTGCATTCATTGCAAAGATGGCTAGGTACAGATTTTGGAAGGGCGTCTTATTTTGCCCCGCGGAGTTAAGTTTTCAATTTCTTTAAATTTTAATTTTGTGCCTCTTCAGCTGGCCTTGTCACATTTGCCTAGTGCGATGCCAGGGCGGTCCAAATAATTCTGAACTAATTGTGTTTTGATGCCTGTGTTATAAAGAAAGAATGCGATTATTTGCAAATTTGTAGAGCGTTTTACCTCACTCTCTACTAATTCTATAAAACTTGTTGTTGTGCTAGTTGCTGACACATACTTGTATAAAAAGGTAGCGCAAAAAAAGACGAACAAAGGTGGAAGGCACGACAAACATGAAACGCGTTCGTGTTAATTGTGTCTTCTTCCTGTATTCGTCTCTTTTTTTGCGCTAACTTTTTATTCTACTAACTCTAAGCGTCTTTACTCGATTCTATAAGATAACAAGTCTTTAGCTGTCACACGTTAACTGTGTGAAATGGCCACACATTACTCAGGAATAACTGTGCCAGCTTACCAGGATTTGCTGGACTATATCAAAACTCTCCGATCTCAATTATAGTTGGGAACTACACACAGCATCGCGGGAGCTAAGTGGGTATTTGGTCGAAAATGGGCAAAGTATTAGCAGCCTACTTTGGCCGTATTACTCCAGCGCTTTCAAGAAAATTTCCGGTGGGCTGCTTACATCCGACTGACATGTCTCAAGTTAGTGCGTAATCAAATGGGACCCCGAGGGTCCCGTTTGGGCAAGATTTCACAAGATGGCAAATAAACAATTTCAGTTTCAACTTTATCAGAAGCTAGACTTCTCTCAATGTACCCACACAGGCCCCCTATGGGCTTGCCCCCGTAGAACTCGCATATATCTCATATATGTATTGAACCGTGTAGCCGAGATCAAAGGCAAACGTTCGTCCTCATACGTTGTCCTCATCTGTGCACAGTAAGACCGATGGGAGAAGCTTGGTGGGCTGACCACGCTGAGCAATGCGGGCTCAGTGTGGGCAGCCCCACATGGCTGCCCAGACAGGACCAAAATAAAACTGATCAGGGTGATCTGTGGGCACACCATAAGGGCCCAAGATGAGCCCATTTCGCGCAACCGCCTTTGGTCTACATTGGCTACTCACATCATAGGCACAAGGGACCGCTATTTTCTACGTGGGTGCAACGTGAAAAAGATTAAACCAACATCTGCGTGACAGAACGCTCCCAGGAAGGGATCTGAAAGCTGGTTTGGGGAGGGTAGCGGGGTGGGTAGGATTAATTAAGAAGCGCCACTTTTCCACAGTATTTCAACCCTGCTGTAATCCACGGCAATGTATGCTTTCCATTGCGCTGGAAGCTTACGGCCAAGTTTTTGGAAGCAAAAAAAAATTAGAGGTATACTTACTCCGTCTTCAGCTCCACTGAAAAACAAAAGATCTTGCTATGAGGCCGTCACTGACAGCAATGGCAGAGATATATATAGACCAAATGAACAGCCTGCCTTCGTCGTTTTCATTTCGACGTGTACGCTCCCTTCTAGTGCGAATAGCCTGGGGTATGATAGCTTGCAGTAGGGTAATCATGCACACGATAGGCCAGCGTTTAATAGCCTGTCGTAAGATAGGCTTGCGTATGAGATCTTGGCATACGAGAACCAGCACATGCCAGTCTTGAATGCGCTGTATGGCATCATATCATATAGCCGAGCGTGAGGAACTCCGAAATGGAGGAAACTCCCAAGCTCTTACACTTGGATGACTGAGGAGGTTATCTCTTTACCTACTCTTTAGCTTACCGTTCTTGACTTCGGCGGTTTTGGTGTCGGTTGTGGTCGTCTTGGTGCCGGTACCAGTGCTTGTTGTGTCAGCCATCTTCCTTTTTCTCCTCGCCTCCGCAGGGTGGCTGTTGGATCGCCAAGTGCCGTGAAGCACAAGGCGGTGCTGCAAACTTTGAAGCGGCTGCAAGCGATGCGGTCAGCACAAAGACCAAAATTATTATGATTAGCAGCTCTCTATAATGATGCTAGCAGCAGTATTTAACAGTTGCTATGACAATTTTCGTTATCGCCGGTGTGTTCTGCGTGGTTCTTGTGATTTTCGCATGCGATCCACCTGTTCTACGTGACTAACATGAAACGCTATTCGCACTGCACAATTGGGATGGTCAGAACTCATACGGACTACGTATGACGTCATTCACATGATGTGTAAAGCATATGAAAACCATGCGATACATACGCAGAAAGCGTGGGAAGTTCGGCATATTTTCATAACATACGAGCTGCATGCTTACTCCGTAATTTAGTATGCGCGCCTTATATGTAGGAGTTCATTCAGGTACAACGAAGCTGCGAAACGTTTGGTTAGGAAAAAAAAATGACTGAGGCTTAGCTAAGGTTAAGCCTAGTCAGATGCGAAGCATATTGATGGCTAGGCTTGGTAATACATGGCTTTCCTTGGTTGAATACTTGGTCATTTTAATACAACCACTAGAAGCCTTCGTCGTGGGGGAAGACAACGGCATGGCTACAGCGGAACGCCGACTAACCCCGAGACGCGCGTTGGGTGAGCGCCTGGATTGCCACGGAAGCCGCGTCCGCCTGCCCGGTTGGGCGAGCGTTTCACCTACACCGAGTGTGAACGCGCGTTCGAAATGCGCGGGAATGCCGCTCGAGGACATTCCGGCGTCTGTGCGATGGCATCGTTCTCCCTCTCCCAGCGCGTGACGGCGATCTGTCGTGACGTCATGTGTCACGTGGTGTGGCATCATCGTGTCGCGTAATTTGGAGGCGCACAACCACAGCGACGGCGCGAGGTGGTCCAATACCTCCTAGAAAGACTTGGTGGGCCCCCGTTTCTCCACTGTCGTGACGTCATCGTGTCACGTGGTGTGACGTCATGTATCACGTGTTTTGGAGGCGCACAACCACAGCGACACCGCGAGGTGGGCCCCCGTTTCTCCACTGTCGTGACGTCATCGTGTCACGTGGTGTGACGTCATGTATCACGTGATTTCGAGACGCATAACCACGGTGAAGGGCTGAAGTGTTAGCTAAAGTAGTATGCTTCGCATAAAATGTGGTCTGAGAAACACACCTCTAAAGACGACTGGCACTGAAGAGAAAAGAGACCAGAACGCTGAGGCAGCGTATGAGTAACGAACGTTAGCAATATCGAACGAATATTGCGTCAGTAGCCATCTTCGCTGTATCCGGTACAAATTTATCGTTATATCCGGATATCTACGTTTTTTATGCGAACGTATACAGCCCATGAAGATAAACTCTTTTACACCACTTCGAAGGCCCTACGTCGATAAGTTTAGCCGTAATAGGTGTTTGAAGGTTCAAGAAGTCACGGTTTGGGGAACCAAAGGTCGCCCGTGCGAATCGCTACGATGCTCTACGATTTGATTGGTCTAATAACATTATGCTCCGTAACGCTCGGAATCGTTTCATAGCACTTTGAACATTTTACGCCAATTAGGTGGTCCACAATCTGTGTGCCAATGTTGCCGCCTGCTGGTCCCACTTGAATGGCCTTGTGTTACATACTAACGCGACATTCAATAACACATCACTTGCGCTAACGCTCCAGAAATCCGCTGTGCTGCGTGTAAGCAGTAATGAGTCAAAGAGCTCGCAAAAGTGTACAAACTCTGTGCGTTCACCTCGGATGTGACAGTTAAAGATAAGCCATGAAATTACGACACGGGGCGCAAAGTGCAGTGAGCGCTCGTTAAATTCATTTGTGTGGTCGGCCGATTAAAACAACGTCTGGGGAATCATTCCATATGATTTTCTTCCCTCTGCAATTTTCAACTAATTTATTCAGGCATCTTAGTTGCATCTTATCAGTGAGATCGAAGGTGCCGATAAATCTGTGAATGTTACTCAGTGAATCGTGAAAATTACAGTCAGCGTAACAGAAATGCAGGATAGAAATGTGCGCATTAAATACAAAATTTCAGTCGGGTCCTGCACTCATTTCATCATCTCCTGGCGTCCTCATAGTTGTTCCTTCAATTAACACGAAATAACTCAGGCAAGCTGCATACTTTAACAGCTTGGAAAATCATATCAATGAAACCGTGCGAGCTAATCCGTCCTGCTGCCTACTTCTGCTCTGATTCCACAATTTCCGCAGTCAGTGAAACAAAAGCCCTACTAGCTTATCTTAAGGACACGAATTTGATAGACACTCTTTGAGGGTCTTGTGAGTTTGCGAGTACGCGATTGTTGGACATGCTTGATTTCCGTTTCATCTTTTCATTTTTTTCTTTCCATCTCCATCTTCTTCTTTTAAACGTCATCTAGAGTAGCATGCCAGGCTCACTCTCAGGCACACCTTTCGATTAATCATTAAAATGTATCTCGCAGAGCTCATCCTGGTAACCAGCCAAGTCCTGAACGCGACCTCGAAGATAACCACACTCTAAACGCTAATACACCTGTATGGGTGTAAAAAGAGAGGAAGACGTCCTCTACCACACACCCTTCTTATAAAAGGATGTGGGCTAGAGGACAGTTTAGTCTTTTTTTACTCCTTTCCGTTTGGAGTGAAGCAACCTTCGGGACCCGACGTACTGAGCGTAGCATCGAGAGACTAGAGCACACGAGCCGAAACGGCAATGGTCCCTCGGAAACGTGGGCTAAACCTATTGGTTTTCCGAATGCAAAGCCCGAAGGGAGCGCGTAAGGTATGAACATTGAAGATGTAGGACAGCCTTCGCGCCAATACATTGCTGTGCCCGGCAGCACTAAAACATTTTGACCCCTCCTTTAACGGCAGCTGCCCACACTGTAGAGCAGTGTCTTCTGACACCTATTACATGGTGTGGGCCTGCCCCTCTAACCTGGCTACTACCCCCATCCTCGACCCTAACCAGGAGGACTGGGAGGCGACCCCGCTCGGCTGCCACGACTTACAGGCCCAACAAGCCTTAGTCGGGCGCGCCCGGGCAACGGCCACCGCCACTGAGGTCCCATAGTAGGGATCTCCACCTAGTGCTTGTAAGGATCGGTCCCTTACGAGCTGATCCAAACATACCTCTCTGTCCCTTCTGAATAAATGTTTTCACCACAACCAGCCCTTGTCCACGCGCTAGCTGTTTGAGTCTTACGCGCCGTTTCCACAGTATTGGACCACCTGAACGTGAAGCAAGCTCCAAAGAGCAAAGCTGCGTTCCTTACCTGACAATCTCAGGACTGGGAGTAAAGGGCTGAAGCACTCGGGAAGAAAGCAGAGCTTGGAGACCAAAAACTGTGCGTGGCTGCTCGGAGTCCAGATGAGCTTCTTCTGCTTCTTCTGTTCTGGCGCGAGACTGTAATGGGAAAGATGGGGATGTGCTAAGCAGAGACCATTATCTGCTGACGGCAAAAAGGCACGCTCCATGCCCCATAAGGTAATTTTGGCAATTTAACGGGGGCCCCCTTTCTGCAAATAAATGCTTATTCATTCATAAACGCGGGACAACTTAATTTTGGAATATTTTTTTTTAACAATAACGCACGTCAGGACCAGCTGATAACACAGTCAGTCATCATAATGTACTGAATCTCTTCTGGTGTCTATTCCCCTTCCTGAGAAAGGAAAAAGACGTGCAGTATTTGTTGTTGTCGCTTAAGATGCACCAATAGTAATAGTAAGAAACTCTATGGATGCATCCTGGCCAATCCCCCGCCGTGGGTATGTGTCATTAAGCCTGAGGACATCATCATCACTCGCCCTCGCGCAGACTGGAGGTCTCTTTCACGCGTTTGCGATGCCGGGTTCCTCTGCTAAATTTCTACTTTCATAGATCTGGTCTGGCCATTTCTTCATTGTGCCCATTTTGTGCCGAACCTGAGACGGTGCATCACTACCTGCTGCTCTGCCGCCGATTCTCTTCTTTGAGGAGGCGCCTATTAGAAATTCCGTTTCACGAGCTGGGTCTGCCTGTGTCCACTGCGGTTGTTGTTTCCTTTGGTGCTTCTTCACTTGAGCGAAGGAACAGGAATGCGTGCTGTGCTGCTCAAAATTTTCTTTTAGAAACAAAGCGACTCCCATGCTAATTTTAATTTTTTCTATTTATTTTTATTTTTATAATTTTCTAAAATTTATTTAACTATATTATTTTTTTCTCTTTCAGTCAGTGTAAAGTTCAACCATTGCACGCGTTGCATTCGAATTTGCACATAAAGCCGTCGTCCCCTCTTCGATCTCCCAGCTAACAGGTCCCCTTTCGTTACATCGTCCAATCTCTGAGCCTACACCCTATTACTATTTCTTTTCCTCCTCTACAAATACTCCTGTTTCCAGCAGTTCACCGCCGGTGTCTTTGCCACTCCCCCGTAGTGGGCATGTGCTATCTTTATTTGGAGGCCAACCAACCAACCAACCAATTAAGAGGCAACAACAACAACGCCTCTACATGTTTTCTATGTGGTCTTCTGACAACTTAATGTCCTTTAATACACTTTAATATTATTTCTTTCCTCCGGCCATTAAACGTGGAATTGGCTGCAGCATAAAACTGCAAGTACCATGGCCATCGGTGTATTCGCTTACAAAATTTAAATGTTATTTCTGGCCTGAGATGTTCTTGTTACTTTTGTTTCGTTTATTTTTGTATTGCATAACGATTGATGCTGCTCTACTCTTCAGTTTCTATGCTTACGTTTCCGTTTACTTTTATCAACCCACTCCTGTATGGGCCTGTACTGGCTAACGGTGAGCATCACGAAATAAAAAAAAATGAAAAAATTTCTTTACTGCCTTCAGGTACCTTGGGGGCCAGACGCATTAACGAGGTTGTGGTTGTAAAAGTAGACGCTGTAGAAATTTGTGAACGCAAGAGGCTCCTAGTTCCACAACGGCGACTGTACTGTTACTGAAAGGTTCGTTATCAATGGTAGCGATGGTGTAAGAAGGCGATTTCACTCACTTTGTCAGCGGTAAGAAATTCCCCTCGATGAAAACCGGATTGAGGCGCTATGCTGCGATGAACTTGGACTATGTAAGAGACTAAAACTTCCCGATTTTCTGCATTTCTTAAGGAAACATGAATTCGTTTGTCGTTTGATTTATACGTTTACCAGCGTACCTGTCATGCAACGAAAAAAACTATATTACTCACGTCTTGCGAAAATAATGACACAACCTTGTCTTCGAAAGAACTAAAAGGGGTTTTATTTACATTCGTATAAAATCTACGAAAAAGAAAGTTCAGTGCTATTACATTAACTATAAGTACAGTTAAAGGTTAGCATAGGCATTAAATAGAAGTACAATTAAAGGTTTGGTTTGGTTTGGTTTGGCTTGGTTTATTGGGTTTTAACGTCCCAGAGCGACACAGGCTATGAGGCACGCCTTAGGGAAAGGCTCCGGAAATTTAGTCCCCCTGGGGCTCACGGCATGTGAAAATAACGACACAACATTGTCTTCGAAAGAACTAAAAGGGATTTTATATGCATTCGTGTAAAATCTACGAACAAGACAGTCCAATACTATTGCATCAGATCGGGTTTGTCAAACCCTGGATAGGCATTAATTGAAGGCTATTGAAGGCTATAAGAAAACCTTGCATGTCATTGAGGGCAGCTCTGACTAAAGATGTTAGACGCAAATCGAGTCTATCCAAATAAAAGTATTTCTGCTCTAAATGAACGCAAGCAAGTCGAGCCGAGGTCCGTGGGATCCAGCCCGTGTCAGTAGAGGGCTCGCAAAAGCGGCCATCGGCCAAGTCCACACCACCCAGCATGGTCGTCGTACGCCAGTCCAGCAGCGGCTACACACTCGTGTCCCATGTCGTGAACCACGTACGCCTCTTCCAGCCGATGACGCAAGTCTTCGGGGCCGGCAGCAGCGATAACCCTGTGGTCCAAGTTCCAATTAGTAAAGAAATATTCCAAGATATACCCGAAGATACGCACTTGGGAGAGTCGTAGGATTCGCGCACCATGGCCGTGCAACCTGGCTCGCTGAGCAGCGGCTGTTTCTTGAAGCCCGTCTTGTTTAAGCAGTGGTCGCTGAAGGGCACCACTCCTCCAACCTCGAACACCCTGCGAAGCATTGAGAAAGAAAGGCAACGAATGGAGCAGAAATGAGGAAAAAATTAGAAAAGGGGGCACGTTCTTGTGAAGCAAAACCGAAGAATATTGACGCGAAGTAGTACACCAACACACAGACTTGTGCTGAAAGACATGCCTCTCTGTGTGGGCTTCTTTAATTTGTCCTATAGAGCTTTTGGTGCTCGTCCTTAAACGCGCTCAAGCAACTCCTAAACAGCAAGTGTATACCAAAGTGGCCCAGCTACACTTTACACCCTTGTCGGGGCTATTCAGGCTGATGCACGGGTGAAAACTGAACAGTCGTTTTGTTAGTTTTCACTCCCCAAACATAGACTAGTCTACGCCATACCTAGTTGACGCGGGAAGCGAATCGAAGATGTGAAGTAAAAGCAATCTTCGCATCATTATACAATAGTACAGCTGAACAGGTTAACGCAGAGTATTGTGCTGTTACACTTTCCAGGTTAAGTTACGTTTGATTAAGTGAGGTTCGCCCGTTCAGGATAACGAAAATGCCCCTTTCTCAACAGGAACGAATCGGACAGCTGGCACTTAGGGAGCATTGAAGATTTGAAGGATAACTGCACTGAACAGAAACTCTGGTACGCACTCGCCTTCGATTATTCTTTTTTTGCACTCATGACATTTGGATTAGGGCATGGGAGGTTAGGGAACGGTTGCTTAACTTAAGTTGCCTTAAGTGTTTGTAGCCCTATACTCCGGGTGATTATTAGAAAGCGCACCCTTTTCCCGAAGCCTGTGGCTGCATGAATCGACGATAGTAGACAATGGAGGCAAGTGAAACAGCGTGGCAGATCTGTGCCCGATCGCTGGTGGCAGCCTGCTGCGGTGATGACGTCATGCGTCCCACACTCCACAGTGAAGCAGCAACTTGCGCCAGAGGTCTCCCCGCACAGCTTGGCTGCCCAGTGTAGTCATCCGCCAATGTCTCGTCAGTGCTCACCACCAGCAGGTCTGCGAGGCTGTGTCCAAGATGTCACGCGGACATTGAGTTGGCCGCGTAAGATAGCTGTCGTTACGCCTAAAACACACACTACATCCCTACAATTTGTTTTAAGGAACAAAACAGCGCAACTAAAACGAAGGACCAAGAAAAAGAGAGACACGAACACGCGCTGATTTACAACTGACTGTTTTAATCGGAAAACCACATATAAATAATCTCTAATCGCTGCGTCACAGCCTCACGTCGTCATCGCAAACTACTAGTACGGGCAACTAGTACGGGAAGTAGTAGAGGCGTATCATATCTGCACAGAAGTTGACTCATGTGTGAGCAACACTTCGATGGCCTTGTCTAAGCGCGAGATATATCTGTTGGAAAAGCGTGGGAGCCTGTAGGTGCTTACTTTTCGCCAATGGTTTTTTCCTTTCTCTTTATGTAAGTAGTTTGCGATGACGACGTGAGGCTGTGACGCAGCTATTAGAGATTATTTATATGTGCTTTTCCGATTAAAACAGTCAGTTGTAAGTCAGCGCGTGTTCATGTCTCTCTTTTTCTTGGTCCTCCGTTTTAGTTGCGCTGTTTTGTTCCTTAAAGATGCAATACCAACTCGCCCACTATGCTATGTTGCTACAAGTTATCCCTACCATGTGTCTCTAAAACACATGCCGCATTTAAATGGGCTCTAACTGACGTGCTCACCCATGGTCGCGAACATTCTAGACTCTCTTGTAGTATTGCAAAGCACTGGTGGCTCTGCGTTATTTGGGGAACCTGTCGCTACACAGAGTCAGTCCAGACACAACGAAAAACCAAAAACAACTGAAGTCAGAAAGTACAACACTGACTACAGAGTGTTCTCCCTTTAGTGACACTGCATTGTCATAACCCCGCAGCCATTAGTATTGTAGAGACCAGCAACCGGCTCCTAATCGATGAACTACAGATGGGAACCGCCCCATTAATGCCCCCAACCATTCGCCGCTTAAAAATAAGGTGCAGTTTGTCCCATTTTGTCGATGCTTTCCTCAATATGCGTGATCTGCATCTTCCTACGAAGCACTTCACTAATGTCATTTTAATTAAGATCAGCATTACTGCATACACAACTGAAAGCAGCATACGTTCGAATATTATATCCGAAATAAGGGCGTTGACGTCCAACGTTATGACCATAAGAAGTGTTGGAAGGAATAAAGACGTTGGACTGGAAGCTTAGAACGAAACTTTGCTCCAAATGTTGAACAGGAAGATTCTGGCTACATGATTATAACCTACCCTGCAAACCCTTCCTCACCGGCCTCGCCGCTCAGCAGTAAATTTCGTCAAGCATGAGAGGCCCTCCTATACCATTCACTGCACAGCGTCATCGTCATCGTCATCAGCCTGACTACGCCCACCCTGCTGAAAAAAAGTTCTATGATGCAATAACCTCATAGATCATTCATCATAGAATATCATACAATCTGTATGATATATCATACAATTCGTATGATATATCATACAGATTGTATGATATTCTTTGATGAATGATCTATGAGGTTATTGCATCATATAACTTTTTTCAGCAGGGCACTGCAGGGCAAAGGCCTCTCTCACGTCTCTCCAATTAACCCTGTCCTTTGTCAGCTGCGGTCACCCTATCCCCGCACACTTCTTAATCTCATCCGCCCAACTAACCCTCTGCTGCCCGCTGCTAAGCTTGCCTTCTCTTTGAATCCGCTCCGTTGCCCTTAAAGTAAAGCGCTTATCTTGCCTTCGCATGAATTTATGCACAACTAGACGATAAGAGCAAATCACAGTACCAGCACCGATACATCACTGTAAGCGCCTGCCACTTCATGCCAAGTCAAAGTTAAAAAAATTTAAAAGGCACGGAGATCAAGCTTCAAACCTGTTTATACTGCTTAAACCTGTTTATGCAGATGATGTGGCAGCCTACTTCATAGTGTTCATACTTCCGGTTTTCGTAGTGTGCCATTCTGGGCAGTTCTAAACTGCAGAAAACCACGCGGAAGTCTCCGCGTTTAGTCAACGCTGTTCAACGATATCTGCCCTCCGAATGCCCCATTAGAATTGTACAGCTGACTTGGCGTGGTGTGCTGGAGATTTTAAATCTCGCTTAACACTTCATGCTGAAAACTGTTTACATAAGACGTTGCTCTTCTGGTAGATCTCCCAATTATGCTGACTTCAATACAGATTCTGTTCTCAGTACCGCACAATATGGCTTTAAAACTATTCACGAGGTTCGATCACTGATACCCCAACATACCTGCTTATCTTGTTGAGCTGGAATCGCGTAGCGAGCATGGTCTCATCGTAAGGGAGGCCCACCGAAAGCAGACGCGTCTTGCCGCGCAGCGTTTGGAGCAGCGTCACGAACCGGAGCACGTCGTTCCCCACCTGGCACGGACCGCCTGAACAAGAAGAAAGAGGAACAGGCTTCCTGCAGGTGTGACAATCCTCCAAACACTAGTTTCTCATCTGCCCAACGTCAGTGAACATACCGAAGTCCGAGCATTTCATATCATGCTTATTAGATCTTCTAATTTTCATTCACTAAGTCATCCCAGCAAGAAAATCACTCCTCACGGAACAGCTATCCTTTCCAACAGCCGTTTTATTTTTTTTTTATTCAAAATGCCCTAAAGGCTCGAGCGGGCATTACATAGGGGGGAACAACATCAACAGTAAAAACAAAGCAAGAAAAATTTCCGATGAGTACAAAATTCGTTGGCCGGGAACGCATTGTTGAAAAGCATCAAACACTCAAAATATAGAGGCACATGACAAAGAACACTCAGGTTTCCTTCAAAAGCAGTGCTTAAACAAGAATGCAAAAAATATGAAGGTTACAGCTCGAAGTGACGTTTTAGAGCAGTTACAAACGCATCGTAATCATTGGCAGACGCAATGGTGCCAGGGAGTAGATTCCATTGACGGATGGCGAGGAGGAGACGCAATGGTGCCAGGGAGTAGATTCCATTGACGGATGGCGAGGAGGAGAGGCGAATGAAAGAAGAGATTAGTTCTATCAAAGATGGGTTCTACTTTCAGTTGGTTCCAGTGGTTGCGGCTCCGATAGTAGCAATACGTGTCTTATACTGCTCGACAAAAGCATTTGTCGTTTGCGCTGTAGTTATGGATCAACTTATACTGCTCTTCTTTCCTGCTATGCAAAATTATTTTTTATCTGTCATTCTTTTGCTTTTAATTATATTAAGCCCTTAATACTTAGTGGCACGGTCTTGGACACTTTTATTTTTAATCCTTTTTTTATTAGTCCCATCATATACTAGGTCGCTAAAAATCGATGTGACAATGTAAAGGCGGGCGTGAAAACAGTGTCCACGACCAAAACTGCAACGACGACGATTGGACCAACTGTCAGACGCCGTGCCATCGCTGGGCTCCACTTCCATCTTGGCTGGTAAGGCCATTCACTATTTGCGGACCCTGCTTGCTACTATCCCCCCAAAAAAATCATTGTCAATTTTGATAGGGTGTACTGTACTTCGGTTTCATTTCCCGCTAGAACTGAAATTTTTTTCTAATCTATAGCGCGGAGCAGAACTCCACCAAGAAGTGCGGAGGTATGACCGCACTTCAAAGCTACGCGTGTGATAAAAACGCGGTGTCCGTTGCAGGACTTACCGGGGTACCTCCAGTCGACATGAACTCCGTCGAAGCTCCATGATTCCATCCAGGCCGTGAAGCCCTGTGTAAACTTGTCCAGCACATAGTTACGAGTAGACGGGCTCGCCAACCGGGAGAAGTCTCCGGCGTCGCTCAGCTCTCCGCCAAGCCACCCCAGAGTTCGCGGGCCATGCGCGAACCTCGATTTGTCTGGGAGCTTGGTGTCCAACGCGGGCTGCGACCGAGGGACCACAATGTCACTTACGCGCTTAGCCAATCCTTACTTCATTATTCTCTTTTGTTTTTCTCCGTTCCATTTCTTGTTTTTTTTTTCGCAGCGAATGCTACATTGGCCACGAACTTGCAATTTCGCTGTGGCGGTGCTCCGAGGAGGCACAGAGACCGACCGTTGCCTAGCAACAGCCGCAGCTGGCGCCATCTGGAATGATGGCGCCAGCTGCGGCCATGCCATCTGGCCAGATGGCATGGCCACGCCATCTGGCATGACGTCACAACGCGCGCTTCACCATGGATTCGCCGTTTGGTATGACGTCACACCGCTTGCCTCGTCGTTTCTCTCGCCTCTGCTCGCTTCGCCAGCCGAAAATGCGACATCACTACCGAAATGTCGTTAGACGAAACTGCTTTCGCTAAGTATATCCTGGCCTAGCCGAGCTAAGCCACTGCCGTTTTTTTTCCTATAGTGCAAGGTAAAGAACCGAAGTAACCGCAATTCTCTACTGATCAATTCCCCCCCCCTCCCGCCTCTCTTTTTCTTCATTTTTTACTACGTTGCTTTATTAACTCCGCACCTCCCGCCTACGAGACGGGTGCTCGAACCACTAGGCCACCGCTGCGGTCATCAGATGCTGCTGGTCAGCGTCCTACAACGTCTGTTTAAGGAGTTGCCGAGCCATTGAATAGGACACAAGGAATATTTGTTGCCTGGTTCCTGCAAACTATCCAGAACAGAAGGAACATGGAACACACTGCGTAAATATATCGCGCCTGAAGCCCTCTTTATAATCTCGTAAAAACAAGCGTGCTGAAAACAAAAAGGAAGCGGCAGCGGAGGACAACCATCATAGACGATTGCCCTTGCAATGAAGCACCATTGGCGAGCCCGTCTCTCCTGCATTTTTCTTCTTTTCGTCAAAGACAGCGTCGTGCACGTGGTGTCCTGCCCTCTTACGGGTAGAATTCGTCCTGTAGAGGCGTTTTGCTTACAACTGTGCCATATGAACCAAACTTAACTTACTTCACAAAGATGGCGACTGACTGGGATAACTAGGGAGAGTAGCCAAGGCAAGTTTCGCGAGCCTTTTAAAGACACAGCTATCGTCGTGGAGCACAGCGGTATATCCCTCTATTGCGTGGGATAAATGCATTGGTATGCGGTGGTATTAGAGGTCAACACCGCGGACATGCACCTGAACAACGAGAACCACCGAAGTGGAGTCATGCTTAATAATTTAGGCCACACTGAATCTTTCTTTTGTTTACATGTATTCACATAGCCCCAGAGATGCTAATTTATATCGTCTACATAAAAATGCTTAAGCAACAGCCTGAATGCGATCACGTGAGCCTGACCTCAGCAGGTGAGCTTCGAAGTAAGTAAGATACCGCAGAGGGATTGTAGGAGAGATAAGGAAACTAGTGATGTACAGACCTGCTTTAAAGAAGGCCCCTTTTTGTCCACGTAGAATTGCCCGTAGACCACGTCCGTGCACACGCTGAAGAAGTCGTTTATCAGACTGATGGTGTCCGCTGCGGCCTTGTAGAGACACACGAGGCGCCGGCGCCGAATGAAGGGAAGTCGTAGAGGAGGCTGCGATCCGAACGAAGGAACAGCCGTTCAAGCATCCGTCAGTCATTAAGTCAATTCGACAGTGCGAGTTTTGTTGAATGGCAAGAGCTAAACAAAACCGATGCCACCATCAGCTTTGTTCAGTTTTGGTACCTAACAGAGCAGTCAAAGAACCCCAGTTGATCGAATTTTCCGGAGCCCTTCACTACGGATATAAAGGGAACCAGCGAAAATAGACGCAAGACAAGAACAAAGGAGGCACACACCACAACGCTGGACTTACAACTGATTTACTGCGATGAAGAATTGCTCATTTTAAAAGAATTTCCTGCCTGCGCACACACCCTACAGACTTCGCGCACCACATGGTGGCATGGCTACTATAATGATAAAAACTTGCACTCTTTTTCGGTGATAATCACAGATGGCTCACTGATGCATTTCTGCTTATTCTTTCTGATCAGGAATGCCTC
Source organism: Amblyomma mixtum (assembly GCF_055824585.1). Lineage (NCBI taxonomy): Eukaryota > Metazoa > Arthropoda > Arachnida > Ixodida > Ixodidae > Amblyomma > Amblyomma mixtum. Next base: position 134,777,158 of record NC_143015.1, read on the forward strand.
CAATAGCTCACGCTCACGTTTAGATTTCCCCCGCCCGATAATGCTGGTAGTGTGAAAACTAGGAGTACACTTGCAGTCCTTTACATGCAAGGCTAGATTGCTGCCTGTGCCAGTGCCCAAAGTTGTGCGATGTTGCCTCAGGCGCTCATTCAAGCATGCTCCGGTTTGGCCTATGTAGATTTTCCCTCATGACAATGGGATTGAATACACCACGCCCACTGCGCATGTGGTGAACATAGTCTGGTGTTTGGTCTTGCAAACACCAGTTCTGCGCAGGTCTGCAGGGGTTTGGGCGCACGAACCGGACAGTTTGACAAGACCATTCTGACAAGACGGGCAGTTTGACAAGACCAGTTTGACAAGACCTTCTGACAAGACCATTAGGTTCCTGGATTTAGAATTGACTTTTTTACCCAATAAACACGTGTGCTGGAAATATGCGCCCAGGTCTAAGAAGGCACTGTTGCCGTATGATTCGGCCCATTCTAAGTTAGTGAAGCGCAGCATTGCAAACTTGTGTTTTTTGAATGCCTTAAAGAAGAGTTGCCCTCATGTGATGCAGCAAAGTCTGGCGGAGCAGGTTGAACGGCTACAATGTTCTGGGTTTCCTCCCTCGGTTTTGCTGGCGGTGGCGGAATCCTTGGGGAAAAAACTGAAGTTATCTTCAAAGGCTGCCAGGCCAGTAGAAGTGAAAACAAGAAAGTTGGAAGTCATGCCTTACTTCCACAAGACTTCACATGGTCTGAAAAAAGTGGCTCAGAAGTTTGATGTCAATATGGCATTTTCTGCCCCTTGCAAACTGTCCGGTTTGTGCGCCCAAACCTCTGAAGACCTGCGCAGAACTGGTGTTTGCAAGACCAAACACCAGACTATGTTCACCACATGCGCAGTGGACGTGGTGTATTCAATCCCATTGTCATGCGGGAAAATCTACATAGGCCAAACCGGAGCATGCTTGAATGAGCGCCTGAGGCAACATCGCACAACTTTGGGCACTGGTACAGGCAGCAATCTAGCCTTGCATGTAAAACACTGCAAATGTTCTCCTAGTTTTCACACTACCAGCATTATCGGGCGGGGGAAATCTAAACGTGAGCGTGAGCTATTGGAGGCATTCCTGATCAGAAAGGATAAGCAGAAATTCATCAGTGAGCCGTCTGTGATTATCACCGAAAAAGAGTGCAAGTTTTTATCATTATAGTAGCCATGTCACCATGTGGTGCGCGAAGTGTATTGTCTGTAGGGTGTGTGCGCAGGCAGGAAATTCTTTTAAAGGGAGCAATTCTTCATCGCAATAAATCAGTTGTAAGTCCAGCGCTGTGGTGTGTGCCTTCTTTGTTCTTGTCTTGCGTCTATTTTCGCTGGTTCCCTTTATATGCAATATGAACCAACTAGCCCAGCAGTTTGCACTCCTGAACTACCCTTCACTACGGCGTCCCTCATAGTCTGAGTCGCTTTGAGACGTTCAACACCCATAAACCTAACAGAACCCTGCTAGATACGAGCCTTGGATGTTGAAATCAAGTCGCTGGGTGACAGTACCATAATGCACCACCTGTTAGGAGGCACTGTGTGCCTGAGTATCAAGCCTGACTGTGGGGCTTTTTTAGGTGTGTGTGAATATTCGCAATTTCTGAACAGCGAATCGAACATCCTCCTGATCGATTCGCTGAACCAATAAAATAGTGCATGGTCAAAAATTATTACCAACGAATAGAATTTACTCCCGTTTTCCAATTGTCTTATAATAACTGGCGCAGAGTTCGGTTAAGGCGGGCTGTAGTTTTCTTTGACAAAACTCTACAAAAAAAGGGGGCCCAATTCGATGCCTTGCAACATGCAGCCGCGGTTGACCTGCGCAGAATACATAATTTTCTTATACGTAAAACATAACGATTACGAAGCTAATTTGGAGACTTTACGTTAATATCTCCTAATGGCGATCACTGCTGTTTGTTTGGCACCTATTGCTTTAACTCCACAAGATATAGCGCCTATGAGCAACGCCCCGAAGACCACTACACTGTATCGCACGATTAATCGTTTTCTGCGAATGTTCCTTATATACTTTTGGGAATTACAGCAAAAATACTCGATTTTCATTCGATTCGCTTCTATCAGTGTTCGATTCCTATTGTGTTCAATTCCTCGTTGCACTATTGGCATTCGATTACGTTTTGAAGAAGTGCTATTCCTACACTCCTACGCGATATTTTTCACTGTGTTATGTAATACGATTGCTTTATTGTTTTTCCTTAACCCCCTATGTAATGTCTTTCCACGCATCTTCTTGCGCCATCGAGCCTAACTAGCACCACTTCATTACTTTAAAAGTTGCGCACCATCTTAAACATGTCATTTAGTTAAAGGGCAACTGCATAACTTCCAGACGTCGCATTCAAATTCAGTTTACTTCAGTGAATGAACTGTGTGTAACGGAAAACCTGTGGTCGCAAACTGAACTCATGCGTTAAGTTCATCCCCGCTTCTCGGAAACCTCCAATCGCCGGCCTAAGTTTCATTCCAACGCAAGTTAAGCTAGGTGGTTAGGCCTTCGTGTGTGACGAGTATGCGGAACTAACTTATCTCAGACTCACATTCTGCAAACGATATCCCCGAAGTGTCTTGCGCGCAAAAGCATGACGTAACTCGCCTGTGGTGAGCTCGCCGCATTGTGTGACGGCGCCGACGTAGTGCTGGGTGTGTGATTTCGTCGACGAACGCAGTCGGACGCCTGCTCCCTGGGCAGCTCGTAAGATAGCACGGGCGCCAGCGTCTGGAGTATGACCGCGTCTGCCTCTTGAAGCGAATCGTTGCCGTCGCGGCGGAGGTACGGCATCAGGACGGTGAGGGTGGGAAGCAGGAGAATCATCACCACGGCGCTCAGTACGATCATGCATGTCTCGAGGAACCTGCGATGGTGGGAAGGGGGTACTTGATTGGAGAACATTCCTGGAGTGCTCAGTAATTCTTACGCCTGGTTCACTACGGCCCAATGGAGTGGAATAGAGTAGAGGAGGACAAATGAAGAAAGGTAAGAATAGGCATTAATGAGGTAATCCTCATCAGGAACAATAAGTAGGTTGGACTGATATTCCCATGTGATAAAAGATGCAAACTATTTGTTAAATGCACTCTGTCATTCACTTTCTGAATGTGGAAGATTGTCATCCTTACATAATGAAATATGCTTCCTAGCACTTACACGAGAAATCACGAGAAAACGCTCCAGGAACAAAAAGAAACTTAAGAAAGCGGGCCGGTCGTAAGATGTTTATTCTGTAAGCGCGAAAGGCGGTACAAGGTTTCAAGAATTCACTGCATTTTATTTTTCTAAAGAGACAAAGGGAACACGAGCTTAGCCTTTCTGCACTAACACATGTTTTTGTTTTGATGAAGACGTAAAAGATGATTGCAAGTAGTAATAATTGGTGAACTGCTGTGTTTCGCTATAAATGCATTTTTTCGCCTTCCAATCTCTTCTCGTTCGCCTGAAAGCATCACTTTGCCTCTCCTTCAGGAGTTAAAGGAGCCAATGAACGGAAAAAGCGAAATCTTTCTCTTTCCACTCAGCATTGAGGAAAACATTCTCGTCATCATGTGGTATGTGGCTATACGGGATTCCGGTTATGTAGTGTGGAGGACTCCAATCGAATTTCTCAGCCATCTGGGGTTTCTTGGAACCTCCTGATATCTCGCAGCACACGGGTGCAATATCTGGTCCTCCTTCGCAATTCGCCCGTCCATGGCCGGTACTCGATACCGTGAACCTTTGATCATATAGCTCTAATTACCAAGCATTCATTCTTACGGCTTTCGACGCTGTCTATACCGATATTGATGCAGGTAGAGCGGCTAGTGGGACCGAATCATGGAGAGAGGCTATCGGCGTATACCTACCGCTGTCGCTTCCTCGTCAGTGGTATGGCCTAAGTCTCAAAAGTGTTTCACTCACGCGTTCTTCCTGGTGTACGGACGCCTTCCCGGAGTGCGCAGCCTCCCGGGGCTTCCTCCGGTTGGCCGCTGTCTATCCCCCGGTGTATTGCTCACCACTGCCAGGCTACGGTGGTTTGGAGCCGCCGTGTCAGCGGTTGAGTACGTCACACGCAGCTCTTCTGGAGTAGGCGGAAAGGATACGCCAAAAAAATATAAAGTATTAGTAGAGTGATCCGGGCTACAGTCAAGTTGCGGTAAGGCTTCGCAGTACTTTCATTTTCCCGCAGTGTATCATCTGAGAGAGGTGGTATCTCACAACAAACATGAGTCTAACACGAGTCTAGTGTAACAGAAGGACTGTCTTCTGCCACGTGAATTTGCTTAGACGTGCTTTGTGAAGTTTTCCCCAAGCTATCATCGTCACCACTGTATTACAAAGGGCGAGAACAAAGAAATAGAACACAACGGACGGTCGGCTACGCGGAAAACCAACACAAATTATGACGTTGATGAGTTTCGTGTTGTAATCGCCTTTGCCCCCTTACGGATATCGCTAAACTTATAAACACTCTTCCAGCCCTTTGATAACATTTTTGCCCTTCAGCCACGTGTCTCGTGTTCCCTATCAGCGCAGTCGCCCCCTTTCGGCTCTCACGGAAGCTGATTCAGAGCAAACAAGTTCACTTTCAAACCCTTGTTAAGCTTTCCGCAGTCTAGCCAATCGTTTTTCTTGTGAACACGCAAGCCTACATACAGCTGGCACGTCAATCGCTGTAGCAAGTCAACTTCCTAACGCTATTGTCTTTCAAAGTCTACGAGGAGTTTTGGAACGTCACACACTGCATATAGCAGAACATAGCGTATACCATACCATATCATTCCTCGAGTTATGAACGTGCATTCGCAGTGAGACATGTTTACCGCCCGACCCTACTACGTACTGTGATCGGTGTCGTCGCCGGTCATCGTGAGAAGCATATACGGTCGCTTATTTAATACAGGTGTATTACTGGGATCATTGTATGCAGCCATAACACAGCGGTAGAGCGAACTCACATGCGGCCGGTAGTAGCCTCAAATCGAGGTACCACCGAGAACCCACTGGATATCTCATAATTACAACCCCTCTCCCCCCTCCCCGCCCAACATAAGCAGGTGCTGTTTTTTTTAAGCAGCAAAGCGCTCGTAATACGTGCAATGTGGTGTGTGCGGTAACCGTTTTGTTAAATCATTGTTATTTAACAAAACGGTTAAGTTGCAGTGTCACGATAAAATGGTTACAGCGCCCTGTCTGGGTCTTTTCCACGTCCTCAATTTTTTCACTGTTCCGATAATAGTGATGCAATTAAGTTGGGGGGGGGGGGGGGGGGGCGTGAGAACAGCCGTTGCCATTTCTTTGCGCTGATAAACGGCTTGGCAGATAATGCCACTGCGCCGACTCACCTTTTTCCTTTCCTCTTGCGGGGCTCACAGGAGCTACGGAAGTCATGTGGCTCAAGTTTGTCAGCTGCCTGAGGAGATTCATGAAGGCAGTGGGTTCCTCGGGGACCGTCACCCGCGACAGCTCGCCCTCGATCGCGAATCGCTTCATCTCGAGCGTCGTGGTGTGCTCGCTGACCTCATCTGTTTGCGCCTTCTTGGCCGCCTCCGAGGCAGGGAGCAGAGACTGCACCCCCTCGTACAGGGCTTTCTGTTAATCATGGAAAGGAAAGCAGTGATTGAAAATTCTACCGTCAGGAATGTATAGCACGCTGAACAGATTAGAAGTTTTACGAGGGCTATGAAGACAAATTCAATCTGGCCAGTATTGATACATTTCTGTGTTCTGACGACAAAAACCCTACTTGACCGAGTGCAGCCGCCCATGCCGCTGAAAGGACGCTTTTTCAAGCTGTCGATTTCGCAGTACAGGGTCTGGTGGCCATGACTTTACCAAAGTGTTTCATCATCCATATGTGGCATTTCGGAGTTAAAGTTCGTTCTCGTCACGGGTTCGAACCAGGGACCACCATGGAGGATTCGCTTAAAGCAGATTGAAATAACACGGTTTTCGCTTCGAACTGCAAATCAGTTAGTCTTCGCCATACCATCTGCTAGCCTACCTGGGTTAGCTCAATTAGTAGAGTGGCTGCTCCGGATAAGCGGAGTTCAAGGAATCAGAGGCCGGATCGAGACAAATTTATCTTCCAAACGCAATTGCCTGTTCACCGCTTAAATGACACATTAATGACACGCTGATACACTACCTGATTTCTAATCTAAGCTAGTCGTAAAGCTGATAACAACGGATTCTTTTGAATGCTTTAGGAATAATGTAAATAGAAGAATGAACACACGTTCTCTACACTGAGTTAGCTCACCGCTCTTCCGAGCTGACCGGCCTCGGCGAGTGCCCTTTGAACTCGGCCATCCTGGTCGAAGAGTTTGTCCGGCAGCAATCCCTTCAGAGCGCCAGGGAAGACGTTGCCGCCACCAGCTGTCGCTCTCCGTTGGCGGGGGCCATGTGGGCGAGGACCGGGCCGGGCGGCAGCTTTTGGACGCCTCTTTGGAAGCCTCCTGTTTGGGCAACGTACGACAAGGTTTTGATCAAAGCCCAGCTTACACACTGCGCAGTTAAATCAAGGAGGATTGATAATTGGTTGGTTTTTCAGGAAAGGAAAAGGCGCAGTATCTGTCTCACATAACTCGGCGGACACCTGAACCGCGCCGTAAGGGAAGGGAGGAAGGTAGGAGTGAAAGAAGAAAGAGAGAAAGAGGTGCTGTACTCTTACTACGGCACCTCTTTCTCTCTTTCTTCTTTCACTCTCACCTTCCTCCCTTCCCTTACGGCGGTGGTGGTGGTGGTGAAAACATTAAGAATGAACAGGAGGTATGTTTGGATCAGCCCGTAAGGGACCAATCCTTACAAACACTAGGTGGAGGTCCCTAGTATGGGACCCCAGTGGTAATGGCCGCCGCCCGGGCGCGCCCGACTAAGGCTTGTTGGGCCTGTAAGTCGTGGCAGCCGAGCAGGGTCGCCTTCCAGTCCTCCCGGGTTGGGTTGGGGATGGGGGGAATAGCGGGGTTGGAGGGGCAGGCCCACACCATGTGATAGGTGTCAGAAGACACTGCACTGCAGTGTGGGCAGCTGCCGCTAAAGGAGGGGTCCAAATGTTTTAGCGCTGCCGGGCACAGCAATGTATTGGTGAGAAGGCGGAGGAGGAGCCGCTCATCCGCCTTCTTCAGGCCTTTACATGGGCTAGGGTAAAGGCGATGACAATTTTGATAATATGTTGTAATATCTTTGAATGTATAGACCGGATTAAAATCGGGTTCCTGATCGGATGGGGAGGAGAAAACAGCCCGGTGAGAGAGCGCGCGGGCGGCTGCGTCTGCTGCCTCGTTTCCTGCCAACCCCTGATGAGCAGGGGCGCGGTTCAGGTGTCCGCCGAGATATGTGAGGCAGATACTGCGCCATTTCCTTTCCTCAAAAACTAACCAATTATCAAGCGAAACACCACAGCTCCTCATGTAAGGGCAGTGTCGATGCCGAAACTCCATATTTACAGCGCGATAAATGGGACAAGATGAGAACAAACATGTAAAGACAAACACAGCGCTGGTCACAGGGGTCACAAAGTGCTCACATTTTTTTTTCTTCCTTTCAAATACTATTAAAACATCTGTGTATTAGAAGACAACTAGATCTGCGAAGTAAGAGACATTCTCTTGAAACTGGAGAAAGGTCAATGCTAAGGAAAAAAAAGTTAACACGAACACCACATCTATAGTCCCAAATGAATCGAACAAATTTCATTAGCGGGAAAAAATTCTGGTTTTCCCCAGCTGTACTCTCACTGTCCAGGATCTCATAGGGCGGCCAGTACGGTGAAAGCAGTATTTTGATACGCAATTCCATGGCCCACTTTACAGAGTTCAAAAAATACGCCCTGCTGACGCTTCGTATATGATTCAAAGCACAGGTCGAGGCACGATCACCCTCACTATGCCGAATCCGCAGTGATTTCGCGTCTGCACAGGAGATATACTCGGTTATAAAGAAAATACGAGGTGCACTTTCAGATTGGGTGGACACCTGAATCGTACCCTGAAGCAAGGGTTTAACTAAGGCATGAGTGGAGCAGAGTCTTTAAAGAAGGGACGTTTGCGCCAGCGATCAGTGCATTTCGCGATTTACGCAACAAGCGGAAACATTCTTAATGTTTTCGCCCTTAAGTACCTAACTGTAATGCAGTATACGTCAAGCTGTGATTGTCCCATGGTGACAGTTAGGCAAATGACGAAAACATCTTAGTGCGAACGGTGGTTCCGGGGATTAGGTTCTTTTGTTCCCTGTGTAACAGCCTACTATACTGAGGCGTGTCAGGAGCAAATACCACAACAACAATGGAAGCACGCGCATATCATCTTGATGTCAAAGCCGGGTGAGCTCGTGTTGACCCGCAACCTGCCCCCTAGTTCACAAACATCATGCATAGTGATGTTCCTCGAGCACATCGCGCTTACGCGGCCCAACCCACCCCTAGAGGTGGGTTGAGCCCACACCACTTACGCACTATTAGTCATAGTGTGTAACTGTGCACGTCATTATCTTCCATAGCCAGCACAGACAGTCTTTCTTTCACTACCGTGACATGACCCGGTAAGCCGCCGCGGTGGCTCAGTGGTTGTGGTGCTCGGCTGCTGACCCGAAAGACGCGGGTTTGATCCCGGCCGTGGCGGTTGAATTTCTTTGGAGGAGAAATTCTAGAGGCCTGTGTACTGTGCAATGTCAGTGTACGTTAAAGAACCCCAGGTGGTCAAAATTTCCGGAGCCCTTCATTACGGCGTCGCTCATAGCCTTAGTCGCTTTGGGACGTTAAACCCCATAAACCAAACCAGACATGACGGGTATGATTAGTCCTTGTGTGTAACTGTGCACGTTACACACAATGACTAATCATACCGGTCATGTTAGTGCAAGAAAGACTGTCTATGCTGGCTATCGAAGATAGTGAACGCTTGGGAGGAAAAAGCCGAATGTGCCATCTCTAAGCAGGGCACTTAATTGGCGTTTCTTGTTTTTGTTTGATGTGTATAATTTAGACCCATTGCTTCTCCCCCCCCCCCCCCCCCCGCCTTTTATAAGCAACAGGTGCCCCCCTCCTCCTCTTTGCAAAACGTTCTGCGGACGCCCTTAGCCACTATACTTTCCTTGGAGGTTTCGGCTTCCCTCCTTCCTTGGGTTCGCCTCCACTTGACCCTGGTGCATCAGTAGGGGCTTCCGCAGGCCTTCCGGGGTTCGACAAGACGTTTTTACCGCTTCCAGAGGATGTCGCCGGTGAAATGTGACCAGGAGACGCTGGGGAACTCATGACGAAGCAGGACTTCTTCTTCTTCTTCTTCTTCACCATATGAAAATGGCACATACCCACGCGAGGGGATTGGCCGAGGTAGTTGTTGTTGTTGTTGTCCTCTAGATAATGGCGCGTACCCACTGCGGGGGATTGGCCAAGACACAGGCGGCAACTGATAGGTGCACAAAATGTTAAACAAGAAAATAATTATGGGGAAAAATACAATAATAATGATAATAATAGCAATTAGGAAATAAATGAAAGAAACTCAGATGTGTAATTGAAATAAGCTAAACAAATACTGTGAGATCGGTGACTGAAATAGAGAACGGGGCTAAATATTCCATGTTTCGGAAAGCTTTCGTTCCAGAGGAATATTGATCATGAGAAAGAGCAGAGCTTAAGACGGCAGCCGTTTAGTGTCTGTAAGGAAGTTTTGCATGGCGGAGAGCACATTCCAGTTGCTGTGCCCAAGGGAGGAAGCCCCAAGAGACAGAGCAACCCCAGCTGACAGACTTAGACCTAGCTGTCGTAACGGATGCTCCAGCAGGCGGCTCCGTAAAGAGGAGAAACGGCGGCAGGTCAACAAGAAATGGTTGGTTGGTTTATGGGGTTTAACGTCCCAAAGCGACTAAGGCTATGAGAGACGCCGTAGTGGAGGGCTCCGGAAATTTCGACCACCTGGGGTTCTTTAACGTGCACTGACATCGCACAGTACACGGGCCTCGAATTTCTCCTCGAAAGAAATTCAACCGCCGCGGCCGGGATCGAACCCGCGTCTTTCGGGCCAGCAGCCGAGCACCATAGCCACTGAGCCATCGGGGCGGCTTCGACAAGAAATGATACGGTGGTGAATGCCAAGCAAAAAAAAAAGGGAGACAAGCGCTTTCTTCTTCATTAGATCGATGATGACGCTGCCCCTGCTACTTTAGCATTTGATGTCTGCGTTTGAAATGGCACTTGCCAATGATGGGTGCGCGCTCAGGCATGCTTGTATTAACCCCTCCTCCCCCCCCCTCCTCTCTCGAAAAAAAAAAGAAAACACAAACGCCTATCATGCACACAAAGTATCATTAGGAAAGCAAGAAAACCTAAAAATAGACAGAAAACAATGGAAACAAACTGCATGGTGTGAACAGAAAATATGCCAGGCGGAAAACAGTATAAACAGGGCCAGCACCGACATAATTTCCTGCGCTTAAGTAGACGTAATTGTCTCAACAAGTTTTAACTCAACAGCGCCTTTAAATATCTGCTTCTCGTCTTTGTCCGGACTGCTGATGGAATTCTATCCATCACCGCACGAAATCCCTGCACCAGCTCTACAACCTTCCTTCGATTCATTCTTGTCTTCTTTCTAGCTTCAGTGAATACATTGCCGGCTATGATACAGCTTTCGTAGAAAGTAACCAGCACACGGGCTTTCCCTCCACGCAGTGTGTGGAGCTGTTCTAGCAGATGTAGAAGTCATGACATCGATATAGTTGAGGACTAGAGTTTCTCGTACCTAAGGGAGGTTTAAAATGTTGACGACGAAAGACTAAACACAGTACATTGCCCAAAAACAGAAATGACTGAGTGTATATTTTGACAAAGGTTGCGCATCAGTCTATCGCTGGTCCGCCCGCTTGAACCATTAATTTGGTTAGCTTCAACGCTAGGGTGCCAAGCTTTCTCAAACAGACTTATGATGTAATCTACACAAGTTTTCAATCATTTTCTCACGGTGTATTTAATGTCTTGCTTGTGCGCTTGCTTCGTGGAGGATGACTCTCGTACAAATCGCCGTGATTCACAGCACACGTCCTTAGATGTGAGCTTAGCGAAGTCAGGACTGGCCTTGTTAGTTGCGTGTCGGCCATAAGAAGCGGGCCGCATAAATATGGTAGCTTCGCGGTTTCAGCCGCATTTTTTTTCACCTGGGCAAGTACCGGAAAGAACTAGTGCACATCTTACTAAATCCAGCTTTCATGCAAGAAACATTTTCCGCATTTTAGCTTCAAGTCTCACTCATCTTAAAGCTGACATGCTCAACTGCAGCCTCTTGCATTTATCTTTTAAGAACAGCGCGCGCTTTGCTGTCTTAAATTTGTCTCCGGGTTGTCGAAAAGAATCTCGGCTACGTGAGACTCCATCACAAAGACACAAGTAGCAAACATATCTGCCTTCTGAGCCATAAGAGCCAGCGAGAACCGAGTCACGTGCATGTTTAACTCCCACTACTTTGCTGCCAAGCTTTTCACGGATCCACGTAGTTTTGACGGTTACAATCAATTTTGTTTTCTTTAGACCTCCTTATTGGCCAAGGCCCCTTGTCAATGACAAAAAAATTCACTGGCGCGCTCTCCCATAAGTGAAATTAAACAAATAAATATTCACAAAAGAACTGCGCTGCTGCCTTCCCATCGTGCTTCATCCACAAGACTTCTATCAATGACAGCTTGCGGGGCGAGTTGGTGCATGACTGAAAATACTGCGGCGCGCCGACGACAACACAAGAAAGAAAAAAGAAACAAAAGAATGGAAAATACAAAGAAAAAGACCACCATGCGCATGTGTTGTGTTTTTCTTTCTTGCGCTGTCGTCGTTTCGCTGCAGTATTTTCAGACTTTTATCCGCAACCTAAATTTGGTAGCCCGTACAATCCCCGTAATCCAAAAACTCGACACGTTATGCACGACGAACTGCAAGTAAGAATTCACCTCATTGAAAATATTCTATTGCATTGAGAATATCAAGTTTGGTTGCTCTTTTGCGATCTCCTGTATTTTGACCACTATGTGGCTTACGAATCTTTATAGTGACAAATAAACGCAAAAAACACTGGAGGAAGACAGATCACAACACAAGGTGGTTGATTCTTCGCAATTCGTTTCGTCTGTTTCCCCATCCACTTACCTTCCTGCCACGTCTAAATTTATGGGCATGAGAGGTTAGTTATCCAGATGTTGACAAAATCTTTCTCGTTACGTCGTGGTCGACCTCTTTGCCTGTCCAATGTCGGCCTTTCACACTGGCATTATAGCACCGCAGTAAGTTCGATTCAAAATCCGTATATTGAAAAAAAAAACTGAACATTTGTTTTTGAGGAAAGGAAATCGCACTGCAACTATCTCGCATCTCGGTGGACACCTCAACCGCGCCGAGAGGGAAGGTATAAAGGCAGGAGTGAAACAAACAAACGAAAAAAAGGCGCAATATTGGAGGGCTTCGGAGTCAATCGACCACTTGGGAATATCTGACATTGACTGATTGATTACAAACATCTTTATTTCTTCAATGCTCTCAGAACATGTGGGTGGGCCGCCTAGTCCGGTAGTCCACTGGCTGCTGCTGCTGCGCTGGCCCTCCCCACCAGCCAGTGCTGACGGTCAGGATCATCGCTGAGCAGAATAGCCTCCCACTGCTCCTCCGAGGGGTTGGGAATGGGGTCAACTAAGGGATTATATTGGCATGCCCACACCATATGGTAGAGGTTAGCTACCACTCCACAATGTGGACACTGCGGAGAGTATAGTGTAGGGTACCACTGGTGTAATTTAGCTGGTGTTGGGTATGTGTTGGTTTGTAGTCTCCTAAGGGTGTTCTCTTCTAACTTGTTGAGGGATTTGTGTGGTGTTGGGTACTCCTTTCTGGCTGAATCTTTGCCAACATGCAATAAAATGGTAAATTGGTAAATTGGTTTTTGAAGAATGGAAACGGCGTAGTATCTGTCTCACATATCTCGGCGGACACTTGAACCGCGCCGTAAGAGAAGGTAGGAGAGAAATGAGAAAGGGGTGCCGTAGTGGAGGTCTCCGGAATAGTTTCGACCAACGGAGATCTTTAACGTGCGCTGACATCGCACAGCACATGGGCGCCTTTTGCGTTCCGCCTCCATTGAAACGCGGCCGCCGGGGACGGGTTCGAACCAGGCCGGGTACTCCGGCTCGGTAGACGAGTGCCTTACCACTGAGCCACCGCGGCGGGTAACAGCACACGGGCGCCTTTTGCGTTTCACCTCCATCGAAATGCAACCGCCGCGGCCAGATTCGAACCGGGGCCCTCCGGATCCGCAGAGGAAACAGGCGGGCCAGTGTACATCCAGGAGACTGCATTGTCCACTCAGGCTGTCACGAGAACCCATCGGCCAAAGTGACGAGGATCGCGACCAAGAAGGACGTGACGTTTGTCACCGAAAGAGAGAGAGAAAAACTTTATTGTAACAGGAATTCGGGGCACGCCCCAGGGTCCCCGCACGACCCCACTGCATTCAAGTGTTTATGTTCCTAAGGTCCATAACACTGGCAGCCCGGCCGGTGGTCATGGTCTGCACGGCCGGGTCCTCCGAGCGCAGCAGGGTCTCCCAGTCCTCCCAGGTCTTGAGGTTCTCTAGGTCCCGCGGGGGAGGGTCCGCCGGGCAGAGGGAAAGTATATGGAGGGAAGAGGCGAAAGGTTCTGGGCATAGGGCGCATGCCGGAGTGGGGAAGGAGGGATGATAGTGGGCTAGGGTCTCCTCCGCACTGAGTGAGTGAAAAGCGGACCCTAATAGTGCCGCCATGCTCGAGGCGGATAAGCGCTAGTGTCAGCAACGTCATCGTAATTCGCTTCCTAACACCCGGCTCTGCCCTTCTCTGCTGATTACAAAATTGCGTTGCTGTTGGTAGGATATTCTCGCGTCATTCAAATTGAAGGAGTAGATTTCAGTCGAAAAACGAAAACCGGTTCAAATCTGCGGAACCGAATTCTCACTTAGCGAAAGCAGTTGTTGTTGTTGTTGTGACTGAAAGAAGGGTGAAAAGGAAATTGCACGGGCCTGCCTACTGGCTCGAGCCAAGCCACCACCGCTGCCATGTGCAGATAGAGGAGAGTTAAATGACCAGAGAAAGTTAAAAGACGTCACAACTGCCGTTTGAATTACGTGACACCACGCGATTACCACGTGGCTTCTTACCGCCTTCTACCGACAACTTGAAAGGTCAGAGGTCAACGTCAAAGTTGAAGTAGTGCAGCACCAATGTGGACCGCACATAGTAAGGCAGAAGTGAAACCATTACTTATCTCAAGGTGGTTTCAAGGTCATGCGCAGGCTCACGGCGATGTGTGTTAGATATCGTAGCGTAGCTTTCGCAAAAGGAAAACCGGTTCTCTGTGAAGCCACGCAGAGTTTTAAGCATGAAATGCTTTTAGCTCCCGTTGTTGGCAGTGTGGTGACATCACGCGGAGACCGAGAGCCAACATCCGGGCACTTAAACGAGAACATCCGGGAAGCGTACGAGATTTAACGAGATTCAACGAGACTCTCAAAGCCCTCCTACGGGACCGGCATACAAGCGCCGATTGCTCTTCAGACGAGTCACAAAAAATAACTGCTGCAAGTGTCTTCTCAATATTCATCAAGATATCACTCGAGCTGTGCATTTGATAATGCACTGAATTATAATTTCCGATTTCTAATAACGCGTGCAAAAAGCACATACATGCCACGATACACTTCGTTGTCATACGTGATCTGTTAGGGGCTTTGAGAGAAGGCCGCTTAGAGAAAGAGGGGAGCTCCATGGCGAGAAGGGCTTTCGGCAGAAAACTGCTTTCGCGCCCTCTCCAAGGATGGCGCTACGGTCCTACAATCTTTCTTTTTTTCTTTCTTTTTTATTGCGAAGCATACTAAAATAGCCCAACCCATCTCCTCAAGCGCGGCGGTGTCGTTACCATTGACCTTTCGTGACCTCCATGTCATGCCACGTGATGCGTGACGTCACAGCAGATGAAAAACTGGGGCCCAACTCGCGCCGTCGCGCGAGGCGTCGTGAACAAGGATGACCACGTGGTGCGTGACGTCACAGCAGAAGAGAAACGGGGGCCCAGCACGCGCCGTCGCGCGAGGCGTCGCGACCAAGGAGGACCACGCGATGCGTGACGTAACGACATAGGAGAAATGGGGCCCCAGCTCTCGCCGTCGCGTGAGGCGTGGCGACCAATGTGTTTCCTGCTTCTGCCGCTAGGTGCGCTGTAGTGAACACGTGATGCTGGAGCTGTGGTGGTGGTGGTGAAAAACTTTAATCAAAGAGAGTTTGAGGGTTAAAAAAAATAATAATAACCCTGCTGCATGGTCGGTATCCTTAGTCCGGGACACCGCATGACGAGGCCCCGTCTCGCGCCCGCTTGACCAGAGCCCTTTGGGACTCCACTGTGGAGCAGTTGAGGAGGGCAGTCTCCCATGCCTCTCGGGTGGGGGTGGGGGAGGGGGGAAGGTGAGGATTCTGAGTACATGCCCACACCATGTGAAAGATATCGCAGATCTCTCCACAGTGCGGGCAGCGCCCATCTGTGTTCGGAACTCGGCATCTACAACACGCTCACAGAACTCATAGAGGCACGCAAGACCGCCCAAATCCACCGCCTCTCACGCACTAAACACGGGCGGCTCATACTTGACCGTCTCAACATTAACCCCATAGGCGACGTCCACCCCAGGACGCCCATTCCGATAGGGGTCTATAGCCGCCTAGTTATAAAACCAATCCCCAAAAACATGCTACCTGGCCGCCATGATACGCGCCGTCAGCTGAAAGCCCAAGCAGTAGACGCCACATACCTTGCCGACGAACACGCAATATACGTAGATGCTGCACGGCAAAGTGCAAACACATACGTGGCTTGTGCAACCACGCCACAGTCTACTCTCGTCACCGCCGCCACAGTAGTAGCTCACTCTCCGACAGCGGCAGAAGAAACCGCCATCGCGCTGGCCATCGCTGACCCACGTACGCGCACAGTCCTCAGCGACTCCAAAAGAGCGATACAAAATTACTCGGCAGGTTTTATCTGCCACCCCGCTGCACGCATCCTTCGCAGCTGCACTCCCGACCATAAGATCAATCTGGTCTGGGTACCCGCCCACGCGGGAAACTGAGGAAACGAAGGGGTCGACCGACTAGCCCGAGGACTAACCAACCGGGCGGCCAGCCCCACGGACCCAGACGCTCTTGCCGAGGCTCCCCAGAGCTTTGCCGAAATTACCAACCTCTACAGAGAGATGAGACGCCAGTTCCCGCCTCCACACCCCGACTTGAATCGAGCGCAAGCCACCTTGCTCCGCAGGTTGCAGACACACTCCATCCTTAGCCATTCTAGACTTTCACTCATCACAGACGGGGAATACGACCCCGTCTGCCAAAATTGTTACCAGGGAGAAATCGCCACCCAGGCTCACATCCTCTGGGGTTGCACGGGAAATCCGCCCCCTCGAACCTTACTGCCAGCTCCCTCCGAAGACGAATGGAACCAACTCCTCAGAAGGCCAGACAAGAGCATCCAACTGGCACTCATTTCGTGGGCCCAGGAAGTCGCCCCCACCTGGGGGCCACACCAAGCCCACCTGCCCTAAATCCCGCCAATCTATGGCAATAAAGTTGTTTCTCTCTCTCTCTCTCTCTGCTAGGCGTACATGGGATAGAGATGCCTCCTGGAGACAGGGCTGCTCGTTGGAATGAGAAGCAAAAGTTGCGGCGTGCTACAGAGACTGATGAATAGCGTGAAGAACGTCTAGCCAAGCGGCGTGCTCGATATGCAACTCGGCGACAATATGCTTCGCATCTGAGTAGGCTGGACCTAAGCTAAGCCTCGGCCATTTTTTCTTCGGCTAGGACACAAATTCTGTGCCCACCCGCTACAAAGGGCAATGCCACAATATCATCATCATTATCATCATCACGTATGTAGAAGACCGGCCGCTGGGCCTTCAGGTCATGCCGTTTCCCCCTCTGGCAGGCAGATGTATACACGCTCGCAGAGTATTCGAACGCGCTGCATATGCATTCTTGTCAGGCCTGCGTCTGGTCGTGTCCGCGTACACTTCTGCATCGTCCTGCATTTCAATGCCGCCACCGTCACAGCTGTTTAAGCCGAGCAATGGAGCATGATAAAAGGAGAGGTAGTCTTGAAGAGAAGTTTATTGGACTGATTATTCATAAAAAGGGACCATAGTCCCTCACAAAGACAAAAACAACAAGGCAGCGACTAGTGTCGCTCGGTACAAACAAGCTATGAAACAAGAACGCGACGGCGACTGCTGTCGCCGTTCACACAAAATCATTCACAGCACAGAATGTTCAAAGGGTCCATAATGTCCAGGCATCGCGGGGGGAAGCACGCTCACTAAATACGATGAACGCGCACCGACACCGCGCACCACACACTCAATACGGCAGGAGCCGCACCGTCACGCGGCCCCCGCTGGCGGCGATGAAGCGGGTGCTCCACCATAGAGCAACATACTTACGTAAAGAGCGGACACCCAAGCTGTTTCGCGGCCGAGCAAAAAAGGGTCTGACCACCCGCCAGGCGGCCTACGTTGCTTCCACTCTGCTTCAAAGGTCGACAGCTTATCACACGTCCACTGGGTTCTATCTAAGCGGTCCGTATCCATATATCGCGTGTTGCGTAAATCAGAGAAAATCGAAACAAAAATCTCTCGGCGTAACCGCACGTTTATTCGGGCTCAAATTTTGCACAGAGGTTGCAATGAGTGATCAGTTTTGTTTTATATTACATTTAGGTGGGGTACTCGCCTGATTCGGTCAGAATTATTTGAAAATCTCCATCGTCTGCGGCGACGGAGAACCGAAACGGAAAGACTTCGCTGTTCGCTGCAATGGTACTCGTGGCGCCATCTCGCCCCACCGGAGAAACGAGCCCTCTACCGAGGAGTGTAGGGGGCAGCGCAGTTTATTTAAAAGAACTTTCTTGACCACGTTATTAATGTTAGACATAGAAAACATTCTTTGCACAAATTTTCCGAAATTTCAACGAGTTCGGTTTTTGTCTGTCGCAATAAAGCGTTTACAACTTCGTTTCGCGTCGTCTGCTTTCGTTTTTCTGTCACCGGCGGCAGCTGTGCGGCTGTGCTAAGTTGGTGCGCGAATTATATTTGCTTGGTTCTCTCTGCTGCAAAGAAGCACATGACACAACTCCTGTTCGCACAGGTGATGTTTTGGATGACAAACCCGTAGAGCGTATGTGCAATAGTTTTTTGTTCGTGACGTGGTGCCATCGGCTTTACGATAACTTCTTTCTTGTTGCTCTTTGTATCATGATGTATTCTATAAAATGTGTGTGTTATCAAGTATTTTTTTTCTGTACTGTTCAAAATTATAAACGCGAAAAAATAAACGCTGTGTGAAACCATTCCCTTCTATGTCTGCAACTGAAAGAGGCGACTCAATGACGGCACAAAATTAAGAACAGCTCTGATTCCATTATTTCAACCTGCATAAACTAATTCAGCTTGCGTAGGTTCGTCGAGAAGCTTGGTGTATTTCAAGTGAAAGTCTGCGATACGAGTGTTCATCACGTTTATATGTATGGCATGGTTAGAAATGAAATATTAAAGCCCTGGGGCTGCACCTAGAACATGTAGTTGAATATTTCAATAGCCAAACGTAAATCAGAATCGAAAGCATTGCTATCGAAACCGGAACTGAAACAAAGTTGACGCGTGGGCTTAACATCTCGGAGGACGAACATAGCAGTCTGACCCCCCGACGAAACTGAAACCAACGTTGACTGAAACCGAGCCACGGCAACGTTGGACGCGGTCAGCCTAAAATCTCGGAGGACGAATCAGCGGCATCAGCGGTCTGACCACCCGCTCGGGGCGCTGGCGGCAGTGTAGAAGCTCGGCCGCAGGGCCCTATGGGAGTGTCCACTCTTTACGTTAGTATGTTTCTCTATGGCTCCACCGCCGCAGGAACTCGTCTTCTGGGAGGGTCACATGATCTAAACACGCCTGTTGAAACAGGCGCGCCCGAACCCTCTGCAGCATGGGGAACATGGCGCGTTGAGGCCGGCCCTGCAAGGAAGCGACGCCTCTCTGGCGCCACAAAACAAAGGCCCCGACACACAGCAAGAGTCGCACAAATGCGTCGCGCGGCCTGGTGTGCGAGTCGAGGCTAACAAAAAACATGCGCGACATCAGCCTCCAAAAAGTGCGCGCTACGACGCACTCAAAAAGCGCGTGTTCGAGGGTCTCTGTCGCACCGCATTGGGGACACCGAGAAGAAGGAGCGATGCCCCACGCGGCGATGCGGACCCCCGTTGGGAGGACTCTCCAGCCTCGCAGCCAGCCGAAGTCGCGGACGTCTGGTGGTATCGAGTGCGACGTCAAGTCTCGCCACCGTACCCGCCTGCTCCGCTCTAGCTGTTCAGCTGTAGCCTCCTGGATGGCAAGGAGCTCGCAAACGCGGGAGGCCTGCGTCTGAGAGACGTCGACCTCGGGCAGGGTGGCGGTGAGAGAGGTAGTAAGCGTCTTGCGGAAAGCGATCGCTTTGCGAGTGATATGCCACAGAAGAAGACTGCTTGCCCCTGCCCTGCCGACAACGAACACTAGACCCATTTCAAGATTTTGACTAGTACCATCTACAAGCAATGTGTTATGCCCGTAAACATTTCATGCTTACTCTACTCTCGGTTACGGGAGAGGCAGATATTTTTTTTTCTTCCGCCACCTGCTGTGCTTGCCTTCTCTTTGAATACACTTTGGTAGTATCTTCATCTTATTGCGTTTTACGGTGCAGCATACCCGCTTAAGTGTCATTTCTACTTTTTTCAAAGACGCCGCCGGGCTGGCTCGGTGGTTATGGCGCTCGGTTGGTGACGCGAAAGATGCTCCAATCCCTGCCGAGGCTGTCGAATTTCGATAGAGACGAAATGATAGAGGCCCGTGTGCTATGCAACGTAACTGCACATAAAAGAGGTAGTCGAAATTATCCGGAGTCTGGCGTCCCCCATAGCCCGAGTCGTTTTCGATCGTTAAAGCACGTGGAAACATAAAAATACTTATTCAAAGAAGACGCAGAAAATGCTCCTTTAGCCCAACTGAAAATTTGTGTGGGACGAAGGGTGCCCCAGTGTAATTCTCGGCGGAGGTGCAGTTTCTAATCAACTGCTGGAGTTAAACACTGCTGACTTCAGCGCGGTGCCATCTTGCATTGTGTAGCCCCGCAGCGATGGCCTAGTGGTTGAGTAAAAAATTACCATTCAAACATTACAGTTAGGCTTCTTATTTGTTGAGAGGCTTTAGCGCAGCGTCAGCAGCCGCACCTGCGATCCCATATCATTCAACGGATCACGTGTCGCCTGCTCTCCTCGATCACGTGATACCTCAGTTACAGATGCGCTGCTGCGCGTTTGTAGGCGCAACGGCGTGCGCTGCCCGACCACGCGGCTTCCGTTTCCCTTGGATGCAGGTCCTAAAGACTTTTCCAGCAGCGGCGACAGCAATCGCTATCCTTATACAGCCGAATCTCGTTATAACGAAATGGTTTATAGCGAAATGTTGCATATAACAAAGAAATGACGATTCGCCTTCAAAGCTCGGTCAACACGAGCTATAACGAAGCTACGTCTATAAACAAGTAATCTTTGGTGCCCTTAAATTTTTATTAAGCGTCACGTGTGCATTTCCGACGTATGTGGTTCATGTCATCCTCGAACTATCACGGATTCGCGACCTGTGGTAGGACTACTCACCCCGGCCCGCATGGGCATCAGCAGAGAGGAAAGATCACTCAGATTCTGGCTGGTGTGAAATCAGAAGTACTCGTACTAAGTCGGCCTGTGATGATTCGGATGGATATTATTATGCTGGCCTACCGTGTACACGACCCCGTCCGCGGTCACGATGACCCGCCTTCAAACACAAGAGTGATTCCGAACATGACCTCGAAAGTGAATAATCAGAATTTGCTACCACGAATGTAGGGAGCTTTACGCACAGTAGTAGTAGTAGCACATGACGCTGCCTTCACTTCGAATGAGGTGGGCTCGGGACACCGCTAACGACATAGTGTTCATGGTTACGCGAATAATTAACTTCTTTTATGCTACAAGTTACGATCGTTATGATCCAAACTGTACACCCAAATTACAATAATTATTGAGACGCTCAAAAAATTACGAGGAACTTTAGCGGCTAAAGTGGTGAAAGGTGAAAGGCGAAAGCCTGAGTGCTGCATTCTGCTACGCGATTGTTCACTTCACATTCGGTTGATGCATTAATTAACTACCAATTAATGACTCTTAATCTTTGTCATTACGAGTGGAACGCGACAGCGTGTTGTGGCGCAGGCAGTCCACGGAACGCCACCACCCGTTCGGCGCGATGCGTTGCCCTTTGAACGCAACGCTTTTTGAGGAAAGGAAATGGCGCAGTAATTCTCTGTCATCTCGGTGGACACCTGAACCGCACAATACATGAAGGGAGGAAGTGGAGTGAAAGAAGAAAGAGGCGCCGTAATGAAGAAAATTAAAATTGTATTTGAGGAAAGAAAATTACGCAGTAACTGTCTCACATATCTCGGTGGACACCAGTAGAAATTTGTCTCATTGGGGTTTACCATCCCAAAGCGACTCAGGCTATTGAGGGACGCCGTAGTGAAGGGCTCCGGAAATTTCGAACACCTGGGGTTCTTTAACGTGCACTGACATCGCACAGTACACGGGACTCTAGAATTTCCCTTCCATCGAAATTCAGCTGCCACGGCCGGGTTCGAACCCGCGTCTTTCGTGCCAGCAGCCGAGCACCATAACCACTGAGCCACCGCGGCGGCATCGCTTCTCGGCCTTTTGGCTAAGATCAAAGTGTCGCCTCTATGAGTGGAATGCGACAGCGTCTTGCAACGCTGCCAGGGAGTCGACATAACGCCATCGCCCGTTCGGCTGTACGCCTTGCTCGTCCGTAAATTGGTTTTTGAGGAAAGGAAATGTATCTGTCTCGCATACCTCGGTGGACACCTGAACCTCGCCGTAACGGGAAGGGAGGGAGATGGGAGTGAACGAAGACACCGTACGCGCCTTTGTTCATTCCAAACCATCGAGCTGGCATGTATGTATTCTTTAACACTGTTTTCATAATGGCTTGCATATAGTTCCTGTACATAGAACATTACATCACTGGAATAAATACCATGTTGAAGAAAAGAAAAAAAGCTGGCATGGCGGAATGAATGAATGAAAAACTTTATTGTACAACAAGTGTTCTTTATCGAAGAGTAGGTGGAGCCCTCAGTCCAGGGCCCCAGCGGCCTTTGCAGTCTTGCAAGCCCTGTCGATCAGCTTGAGCTGCTCTTCAGGCTTCGAGCTGGACAGCGCAGCCTCCCACTGCTCCGGTGTTGGTGTGTTGTTTATCGGCACTGCCTGCATTTTCTGACAGGCCCATGTAACGTGGTAAAGCGTTGGGAGTGGCAGCGTGCTCGTCTCGCACTCCGGAGACCGGGGTTCGATTCCCGAACTCGACCAAATTCTTTCTCGGTTTTATTTATTTATCTGGCCTGACTAGAAAGCTTAATTAGGCTAATTGGGTAATTAATCAGTGAACTAAACTCAGTCACACTTACTTGGAGCATCACTATACGATCCCTTTAATTGGTTGCATGGTTACAAGCCGAACTAGAATTGGCCCCTTTTGAAATTCTCGCACTGTGACGTCACGTTCGTTTCGACCAATTGAAAAGCGTGACATTTCTGTCGACAACTTCTGCTTACAACGATGAGCCATTAAAGGCTTCCGCCTTAAAATTCCCTGCTTTCTCGCACTTTATTAAGGCGGAAGCCTTTAATGCCTCATCGTTGTAAGCAGGAGTTGTCGACAGAAATGTCACGCTTTTCAGTTGGTCGAAACGGTCGTGACGTCACAGTGCGTGAATTACAAACGGGGCCAATTGTACTTTGGCTAGTAACCATGCAACCAATTAAAGGGATCGTATAGTGATGGTCCATGTAAGTGGAACCGAGTTTAGTTAATTGCTTAATTACACAATTAGCCTAATTAACCCTTTTAGTCTGGCCATATAAATAAATAAAATCGAGTAGAGAGAGAGAGAAAAAAAAACTTTATTGAAAGAGCAATTCGGGGCACGCCCCAGGATCCCCGCACGACCCCACTGCACTCAAGTGTTTATGTTCCTAAGGTCCATAACACTGGCAGCCCGGCCGGTGGCGATGGTGGGGGGGGGGGTCCGCCGGGTAGAGGGAAAGGATGTGGAGGGAAGAAGCGAAGGGTTCTGGGCATAGCGCGCACGCCGGAGTGGGGAAGGAGGGATGATAGTGGGCTAGGGTAAGGGGTGAGGGGAGAGAGTGTGTCTGCAGTCTGCGCCAGAGTGTTGCTTGTTTATTATGTAGGGAGGAGTGGGCGAGGTTCTTTAAACAGGGCTCAGGTGGCCTCGGATCGGGGATTCACGAAGGATCGCATGCACTCATTCAGTGAGCTGACCCAGGCATACAGAGCCTCTCGCCAGCTCTACCCCCCGCCCCACCCCTCCCTAGATAACAGACACGCAACACTCTGGCGCAGATTACAAACACATACTCTCCCCTCACCTCTTACCCTAACCCACTATCATCCCTCCTTCCCCACTCCTGCTTGCGCCCTATGCCCAGAACCCTTCGCTTCTTCCCTCCACATCCTTTCCCTCTGCCCGGCGGACCCTCCCCCGCGGGACCTAGAGAACCTCAAGACCTGGGAGGACTGGGAGACCCTGCTGCGCTCGGAGGACCCGGCCGTGCAGACCATCGCCACCGGCCGTGCTGCCAGTGTTATGGACCTCAGGAATATAAACACTTGAGTGCAGTGGGGTCGTGCGGGGACCCTGGGGCGTGCCCCGAATTCCTTTGTAAATAAAGTTTTTTCTCTCTCTCTCTCTGGGGCGGGGGGTAGAGCTGGCGTGAGGCTCTGTAGGCTTGCGTCAGCTCGCTGAATGAGTGCATGCGCTCCTTCGTGAATCCCCGATCCGAGGCCACCTGAGCCCGGTTTAAAGAACTTCGGGCTAAAAGGTTGGCGGCCTCGTTTCCGGGATTCCCGAAGTGCGCGGGCACCCATATCAGCTCCACTTGGCGGGGAGGGGGTGCATCGGGCGAGTCCAGTGTGCTAAAAGCAGGGACATGGACTCGGCCTCGAGCAAAATTTAGAATCGCAGTTTTAGAATCACTTAAAATGTACCGGGCTTCTGTGCGGGTGATAGCAAGGGCAATGGCGGCTTCGTCTGCAGCCTCTGGGGACGTGTCTGGAGGGAGAGGTAGTGTGAGGAGGGCGGATATAGAGGAGTCCACCACAGCTGCTGTCGCTTCATCACCCGTGCAGGCAGCGTCCACCCATACGGAGTCCGGCTCGGGGCCGTACGCTCGATGGAGTGCCTTCGCACGGGCTCTGCGGCGCTGCTCATGGTGGGACGGGTGCATACTCCTTGGGAGCGGCCTGATGAGGAGCTCCCGGTGAAGGGGTCGTGGGATGGCGAGGAGGGTTGGGTCGTTGGCCATTATTCTGATTCCAAGGGAGTCCAGGATATACCGACCTGTGGAGGTTTGTGTGAGCCTGATATATTGGGCCTGTCGGTGGGCCTCCACCAGTTCCCCGATCGTGTTGTGGAGGCCCAGGCCTAGTAACCTGTCTGTGGGTGTGTTGAGTGGAAGATGAAGTGCTACCTTGAATGTCTTGCGAATGAAAGCATCCAAAGCGTTTATGTCATATTTGGATAGTTGTAAGTATGGGGTAGTGTACAGCACACGGCTGAGGACAAAGGCATGAATGAGGCGACATAGGTCGCGCTCCTTCATGCCTCTATGACGTCCCGAAACCCTGCGGATGAGGTGCTATATCGCGCCTACAACCTGCTTGAGTTTCTTGAGGGTGGTGGTGTTTTGCCATCGTTCTGGATGTGCAGGCCCAATACACGGAGGGTGCCAACCTCAGGTACCGGGTTACTATTCAGTTCAATGGCAAGGGGGGAGCGGGGGCAGCGGTGGTTCTTAGGCAGGATGAGGAAGAGTTCGGACTTCTCTGGGGAGCAAGACAGTCCGATGGTCTGTGCGTAATTTTGTGTGAGTGTGGCTGCTTCCTGTAAGGTGTTCACTATGCCGCCGTCACTGCCGTGGGTGGTCCACAGGGTGATGTTGTCGGCATAAAGTGTGTGCTTCAGGTGCGGAATAGTTGCCAATTTTCGGGCGAGGGGGATGAGGGTAATGTTAAACAAAAAGGGGGAAAGGACGGACTTCGGCCCTCTATCTTCCCCCTCCTACAAGCTTCAGAGCATAGGCACCCCTCAAATCGAGTAGGCAATTGGTCGAGTTCGGGAATCGAACCCCGGTCTCCGGAGTGCGAGACGAGCATGCTAACCACTCCGCTAGGCGCGTCTAGTGAATACAGTGTCTTCGTTCGCTCCCATCTTCCTCCCTTCCCGTTACGGCGAAGTTAAGGTGTCCATCGAGATATGCGAGACAGATACATTTCCTTTCCTCGAAAACCAATTTACGGACGAGCAAGGCTTACAATCGGACGGGCGATGGCGTTCTATGGACTGCCTGGACGCTGTCGCGTTTCACTCTTAGAGGCGAAGCCTAACATCTTAACAACGCATCAGTGACACGAGCAGCAACACCGCGACTAAGGCCTTCGCCTCACCGCACTTTAGGACAACAAAGTGCTCCCCTGAATTGATTGTAAAACATTTTATTCGCCGGGAAGAGCTTGGCAAGAGGTCGCGTTAAGTGGTCGAGAGTACATAGCCCTCGACGACTTTGTCAGCCCACTCCACCGCCAAAACTTGCGTTCTGGGGTCAGAGCTAGCCAGCACGGTCTCCCACCGCTCGAGAGAAGGAGCTGTAACTAGATCACCCGGAGGTGGCTCTATTTTGCAGTCCCACAGGATGTGATCGTAGGTAGCACGTTGGCCACAGTGTTTGCAGTTTGGGTTGTAAAGATCTGGATAAATGCGCGCGAGGAGTGATGGGGTGCGTATCGATCTCGTCTGTAGACGACGCCACGTAACCTCTTGTTCTTTACTAAGTCTTTTGTCTGGAGGGGGGAAAATTCTCCTCTCTAGTTTAAAATGATTGGTGAGATCATGATATGTGATCATGGAGTCCTTCGTGAAATTCAGGGAGCCAGACTCATCCACTGCCCGGTCGACGAAACCTCGGGCTTTATTGTGGGCTGCCTCGTTCCCCGGATTCCCCGAATGGGCTGGGACCCATATCAATTCGGAATAATTTGGTGAGAATTTGGTTGCGTTAAGGATTCTAAGGGAGGTGTTTGTAATTCGCCCTTTAGCGAAATTATTGATACCCATTTTGGAATCGCTGAAGATGATGCTTCCTTGGGTATGCGCTAGGGCGAGGGCTATAGCCGCCTCTTCTGCCGTTTCAGAGGATTTCGTTTTGATTGTCGCCGAGACGATGTGGTCACCATTCTCGTTCACAACCACAATTGCAAAGGCATTGGTATTTTTGTATTCTGCTGCATCTACATAAAGTGTTCCAGCGCACTGTCTGTATTTGTTATGTAAGGCTTTGGCTCTTGCTTGTCTTCTACCCTCATGGTGTAAGGGGTGCATGTTTTTGGGGAGTGGTTTGATTAGTAGGGCCGTCCTATAGTCGCGGGGTAAGTCTACTTTAGCATCGTTATTCGTAGGTTGAAAGTTAATTCCGAGCCTGGTAAGAATACTCCTGCCAGTTCTGGAATTGGCTAATCGCGCTGTTTGAGCCATTAAATGGGCTTCTTTCAGTTCATTGTAGGTGTTATGTATTCCTAACCTCATAAGCCTTTCAGTTGAGGCATTTAGTGGGAGTCCCAACGCAGCCTTATAGGCCTGCCGTATCATACTATCCAATTTGTCCTTTTCTGCTTTCGAAAATTTGAGATAAGGGGTGGCATAGAGTATCCTGCTTAGCGCAAAGGCCTGCACTAGTCGGCATAAATCTCTTTCCCTCACCCCTTGTCTGCGGTTAGCTATGCGGCGGATTAATCGCGCCGTCGCTTCTACCGTGCGTTTTAGCTTAGTGAGTGTGTCAGTATTCTTTCCATTTGTTTGTAAATACAACCACAGTATTCTCATGGTCTGTACCTCTTTGACAGATCGTCCATTAACATAGACGTTTATTTGCGGGGGGGTTGTCGTGGTACGCCTACCCCTTTGTTTACGACGGATCACTAAAAGTTCAGATTTTTGCTCAGAACAAGTGAGGCCGGATTCCCATGCGCATGCCTCAATGATGTCCACTGCTGCTTGGAGTGTGTCTTCTATGTAGCCTTCGCATCCTTTGGTTACCCAAAGTGTGATGTCATCTGCATAGAACGTGTGATGTAGGTCTGGTATTTGTGCCAGTTTGGGGGGAATTTTGATGAGGGAGAGGTTAAAAAGGAAAGGGGACAGGACGGAGCCCTGTGGCGTTCCTTTACTTCCTAGTGTGATTGGGGCGGACTCTATTGTTCCGACCGTTATCACTGCTGTTCTGTTAGTGAGGAAGGATCGGATGTAGTTGTACGTCCTTTCTCCGGGGTTGATTTCTGACAAGTTTGTCAAAATGGCTTTGTGGGTGACGTTGTCGAAAGCTTTAACAAGGTCTAAACCCAATATTGCTTTCGTTCCTGTTCCCTCGTCAGCTTCAATTATGTCCTTGTTAAGCTGCAAGAGTATGTCCTGGGTAGATAGTTGGGCCCTGAATCCTAACATTGTTTCAGGTAGGAGTTTCATGTCCTCCGCATAGTTTTGGAGCCTATTGAGGATGACATGTTCCATGAGTTTGCCTAGGCATGATGTTAATGAAATTGGGCGTAGATTCTCAGTGCTGAGTTTCTTACCCGCTTTAGGAATAAAAGTGATTTTCGCGTGTTTCCACTCTGGTGGTATGTTGCCTGCATGCCAGTATTTGTTCATAAGGTCTGTAACCGCCGCGATCGACGTTGCGTCTAAGTTCCTGAGAGTCTTATTTGTTACTTTGTCTGGTCCTGCCGCAGATGTCCGCAGTTTTCCAATTGCGTACCAGACCTCTGCGTCTGTGATGTCTGCGTCTAAATTTGGATTAGGAGTCCCCCGGTAGTCTGGTTGTGTGGTACCATCATCCGTGTTTAGATAACGTTCTGCTAGCTCTTTGATTAGGTCTTCAGTTGTACCCTCATATTTATGTATGAGTCTGTACAGTTGACTTTGTTGCACGGGACGTGTTTGTTCTGGGTCGAGCAGGTGTCTTAGAAGATGCCATGTCTTCTTATTTCCGAGCTGTCCATTGACGCTTTCACATATTTGGTTCCATTGTTGTGTTTGGAGAGTAAGTGTATGTTCCTCGATTCGCCTCTCGATTTCAGCGATCTTTTTGCGTAGTCGCTTGTTGTGTTTTTGCTTCTTCCAACGTTTTTGGAGGCCTTTTTGTGCCTGCCACAGGTGTAACAGTTTTGAGTCTGCAATCTGCTCCTCCTTCTCAACTGGCACCACAACGCTAGTGGAGCTGACATCCTCATTCAGGGAGATAACCCAGTCGCTAAGGTTAGAGATCTCCTTTGGAGCTGTTTTGTCGCGAAGTTGCCTGAACTTGTCCCAATCCGTGGTTCGTATTTCTTTTGCTTTGTTTTTAAGTTTTGTCGTGGGGAAGGTGATGCTAAGGATGAAGTGATCACTACCAAGGTTTTGCCCGGTGTTGACCCACTTTGCGTCCTTGACGTTTTTAGAGAGGGATAAGTCTGGAGATGTGTCGACACATACACTGTTACCCATGCGTGTGTGGTCGCTCGGGTTGTTTAGCGTTGTGAGCCCTAGTGACTGTATGATTTGCCAGAGCAGGTTCCCTTTAGGAGTTGCTTTGGTATATCCCCATGCTGGGTGTTGAGCGTTGAAGTCTCCCACAATTATTAGTTGAGCCCTAGCAGCCAGCTTTACTGTGTTTATCAACAAGTGTGGGAGTCCATTGCCTTTTGAATTTTTCGCTGCGTGCCGGGTTTCGCCAGCAATGCCATAGAGTAACATAAATTAAAGAGCGGACACTCGGGCCCTTTCGCGGCCGAGTTCGGCGCTTCCCCGTTTCCGCCAGATGGCACTTAACGTGCAAATAAAAAAAAGAAAAAGAGTATGGTCTTGGCATGTCTTGGCTTCCTTCTGCGGAGTGACTGATGCGCTCATTGTCACCCTGACAGAATGCACGTAGTAGGTTCACTGCCGCTTGCCAAGCGCACGCGATGCGTGGCATAACGCCTTTGCGGCTTGTGGGTGACGTGTTCGCCGCGGCGTGCAGGCAAGCGATCAAAGCCAAACGCTTTTGACGAGCGTTGCACGTCGAAACCTGGATAATCGTTGCGTGCTCCATAATCGTCACGCTGGTGGCCGGCTGCTCAGTTCGGCCATGTGACACCGCCTCCTCCGCGAGAGTGGAGAACGCGCAAGACGCAATGAAAGTAGAGCCTCCAAGATTCCTGTATAGCCTATCATCTCTGAGGCCAGTGCGTTTCCCCGGGTCCGCTAGGTGCGCTGTGCACAAAAGTCGGCCGCTGGGGCCTACGGGAGTGTCCGCTCTTTACTTCTATATTACTCTATGGCAATGCTGCGAGGACACACGCTACAAGTGCTGTTGTTGCGACTGAGAGAAGAATTGAGAGAATGAAAAGGAAAGTGCACGGGCCTGGCTCCAGCGGAGCCACCACCGCTGCCACGTGCAGATAAAAGAGAGTGAAAAGATCAGAGGAAAGAGAAAAAGAAGAAAAAAAAAGACGCGTCGCAGCAACAACCGGCTAAGCGACGCTGGCTAAAAAAAAAAAACAGATAAGCGTCCGTAACCGCGTTTCGTCCCCCGCTGAACTCGTTAGTCTTTTTTTGACAGCGGTATCCGACCACCTGGGTGCAAGATTGCTTCTCATTGTAACTCGAGTAGGGCACTGTCAAACCAACCAGTGACGTCACTGACAAGAGCCAAGGGGTGCCAGTGTGTGCGCTTTCATTCGCGCAGCTTCTAAATTTCTCGAGCCACAAAGTGGGGAGCTTAAATCCGTACTGAAAATAACAGCAATGTCGATTCACGTGTGGCGAAGAAGAAAAGACGAAGCCGAACGCGCAGAGGAGCGTGTCACGTGACCTTTCCGGCGGGTATATAAGGAGGCGACAAGCCGTTTTGTGACTCGTAATCCGTGAAGAAGAAGCTCGGAGGCTGGGCAATGCCCCAGCCTCCTGGAGAGTTCTCTTCTTTACGAGACAAACCAAAAGAAAGATCCAGCTTTTCCCTCTTGCGGACTGGTGGATACACGCGACTTCGTCGATGTTTGACCGAGATCTAGGTCTTAAATTGGCGCTCCAGAAGTAGTACGAAGACTCCTGGGATAAGCATAGACAGACCAATTCTTTATATATGGGCAACAGCGCGCGGGAACTGCGCTCTCAAAGTGAACTGGCGACCTTACGCCTTCTCTCACGTAAGCAGTCAAGTTGCGAAAGCAAGACTACTCCCAAGAACGGCCTTTCGCGTAGCGCCGGCCACTTGGCACGTTTGACCTTTACAATGACCCCTGACGTCATACCATGCCTAGTGACTGCGACGTCATACCAGAAGCGAGAAGCAGGCTACCAATATAGTGCCCAGTATTCTAGGCACTATACTACCAACCCGGCTCGTCGGCTAACGGCGGCCGCTTGGCACGGAAAATTCGTCCTGTTCCGGGGTACCCCGTACCAGGACGAATTTTCCTTTAACTACGAAGTTTCTGAGAAAGCTGTATAGCTTTCCTTTGTAGCCGTATGGCTGCGCTTGGGTGGATGCCAATGAGTAATTACTCCCTTATTACAAATTTACTCCACCTTGGGGATTCCCCTAAAACATTTGACCAACCCTCAAGGTAGCGCCAATACCAAAAAACATGGAGAGAGAGAGAGAGAGAAAACTTTATTTACAAAGGAATTCGGGGCACGCCCCAGCGTCCCCGCACGACCCCACTGCACTCAAGTGTTTATGTTCCTGAGGTCCATAACACTGGCAGCACGGCCGGTGGCGATGGTCTGCACGGCCGGGTCCTCCGAATGCAGCAGGGTCTCCCAGTCCTCCCAGGTCTTGAGGTTCTCTAGGTCCCGCGGGGGAGGGTCCGCCGGGCAGAGGGAAAGGATGTGGAGGGAAGAAGCGAAGGGTTCTGGGCATAGGGCGCAAGCAGGAGTGGGGAAGGAGGGATGATAGTGGGTTAGGGTAAGGGGCGAGGGGAGAGTATGTGTTTGTAATCTGCGCCAGAGTGTTGCGTGTCTGTTATCTAGGGAGGGGTGGGGCGGGGGGTAGAGCTGGCGAGAGGCTCTGTATGCCTGGGTCAGCTCACTGAATGAGTGCATGCGATCCTTCGTGAATTCCCGATCCGAGGCCACCTGAGCCCGGTTTAAATAACTTCGGGCTAAAAGGTTGGCGGCCTCGTTTCCGGGATTCCCGGAGTGCGCAGGCACCCATATCAGCTCCACTTGGCGGGGCGGGGGTGCATCGGGCGAGTCCAGTATGCCAAAAGCAGGGACATGAACTCGGCCTCGAGCAAAATTTAGAATCGCAGTTTTAGAGTCAGTTAAAATATACCGGGCTTCCGTGCGGGTTATAGCAAGTGCAATGGCGGCTTCCTCTGCAGCCTCTGGGGACAAAAACATGGATCCCAACCTCCATCGAGGCAGAAGAGAAGCGAGGGCCGAATTCATCGAGAAAACATACGCTCCTCAAGCCACGACCGTGTATACAGACGCGTCTTGGAGAGGAGGAGATACCAAAATCGCTCTAGCGGCGGTGGTCGATTCGTCTTTACGCGAAATGACCAGCGCGTCTCTCCGAGGCTGCACAGCTGCAGAATCCGAGGAAGTAGCCGTTGCTCTAGCGGTGGCGGAGGGCTATAGAACCGGGCGGTCACTAACAATACTCACGGACTCTCAAACAGCCTGCCGAAATTACATGAATGGCAGAATAGGTCGTCACGCGCTCCGTATACTCCTCGAAAATTGGCAACTATTCCCCATCTGAAGCACACTCTTTATGCCGACGATATCACCCTGTGGACCACCCACGGCAGTGACGGCGACATAGAGAACACCTTACAGGAAGCAGCCACCCTCACCCAAAATTACGCACGGACCATCGGACTGTCTTGCTCCCCAGAGAAGTCCGAACTGCTCCTCATCCGGCCTAAGAACCACCGCTGTCCCCGCTCCCCCATTGCCATTGAATTGAATGGTTACCCGGTACCTGAGGTTGGCACCCTCCGTGTATTGGGCTTGCACATCCAGAACGATGGCAAAAACACCACTACCCTCAAGAAACTCAAGCAGGTTGCAGGCGCGATATCGCACCTCATCCGCAGGGTTTCGGGACATCATAGAGGCATGTAGGAGCGCGACCTATGTCGCCTCATTCATGCCTTTGTCCTCAGCCGTGTACTGTACACTACCCCATACTTACAACTATCCAAACATGACATAAACGCTTTGGATGCTTTGATTCGCAAGGCATTCAAGGTAGCACTTCATCTTCCCCTCAACACACCCACAGACAGATTACTAGGCCTGGGCCTCCACAACACGATCGGGGAACTGGTGGAGGCCCACCGACAGGCCCAATACATCAGGCTCACAAAAACTTCCACAGGTCGGTATATCCTGGACTCCCTGGGAATCAAAATACCGGCCAACGACCCAACCCTTCTCGCCATCCCACGATCCCTTCACCGAGAGCTTCTCATCAGGCCGCTCCCGAGGAATATGCACCCGTCCCACCATGAGCAGCGCCGCAGAGCCCGTGCGAAGGCACTCCATCGAGCGTACGGCCCCCAGCCGGACGCCGTATGGGTGGACGCTGCCTGCACGGGTGATGAAGCGACAGCAGCTGCAGTGGACTCCTCTTCATCCACCCTCCTCACACTACCTCTCCCTCCAGATACGTCCCCAGAGGCTGCAGAGGAAGCCGCCATTGCACTTGCTATAACCCGCACGGAAGCCCGGTATATTTTAACTGACTCTAAAACTGCGATCCTAAATTTTGCTCGAGGCCGAGTTCATGTCCCTGCTTTTGGCATACTGGACTCGCCCGATGCACCCCCGCCCCGCCAAGTGGAGCTGATATGGGTACCTGCGCACTCCGGGAATCCCGGAAACGAGGCCGCCAACCTTTTAGCCCGAGGTTCTTTAAACCGGGCTCAGGTGGCATCGGATCGGGGATTCACGAAGGATCGCATGCACTCATTCAGTGAGCTGACCCAGGCATACAGAGCCTCTCGCCAGCTCTACCCCCCGCCCCACCCCTCCCTAGATAACAGACACGCAACACTCTGGCGCAGATTACAAACACATACTCTCCCCTCGCCCCTTACCCTAACCCACTATCATCCCTCCTTCCCCACTCCTGCTTGCGCCCTATGCCCAGAACCCTTCGCTTCTTCCCTCCACATCCTTTCCCTCTGCCCGGCGGACCCTCCCCCGCGGGACCTAGAGAACCTCAAGACCTGGGAGGACTGGGAGACCCTGCTGCATTCGGAGGACCCGGCCGTGCAGACCATCGCCACCGGCCGTGCTGCCAGTGTTATGGACCTCAGGAACATAAACACTTGACTGCAGTGGGGTCGTGCGGGGACCCTGGGGCGTGCCCCGAATTCCTTTGTCAATAAAGTTTTCTCTCTCTCTCTCTATACTCCTCGCAACGAGCGACAGAATTAAAAATCAGGAAGAACAAAACGACAAGATCCGACACAAAATTGTGTGGGTACCGGAGCACACGGGGGTGGCAGGGAACCGAGAGGCCGACAGGATAGCTCGAGGATACATTACTTTCCGAGCATCCGACGAGACCGCAGAACTCACGCCAGCACCCAGGGAATACTCGGCCGTACTACAAAACTATAGAGGCAGAAGAATGCGATATCCCCCACCGCACAAATCTCTCAGCAGAGAGGAAGCTGTCACTTGGAGACAATTACAAACAGGCTCTTTCCCAAACTTACATATATTAAACAAAATGCACCCTACGATATACACGAACAAATGTCCCTGGTGCGACGAAAAACCCACTCTATACCACATCACATGGGCCTGCCAAAACATAGACGTGGTCCCCAAAATACAAGACCCGAGTGAGGAGCAGTGGGAGACTCTGCTGTCCAGCGACCGCTGCGAAGACCAACAAGGTCTGGTACAGCGAGCTCAACGGGCGGCAGTGGCCAGCGGAGCCCTGGACTGAGGGCAACCGACCACTGATTAGAGGCGGACGACTTCGACAGAGAAGGCTCCTGGGGGTAGAACCAAGACGTCTCTGAAGATGCCCCTAAACCGCAGGAAAAACCATTAGTGAAAATTAAGTTTTCCGTTCCTTCATTTATGCTGCTGACATCGCACAGCACATGGGCGCCTTTTGGTTTCGCCTCCATCGAAACGCGGCCGCCGTGGTCGGGTTTCAACCCGAGTACTCCGGCTCAGAGGACGAGAGCCTTAACCACTGAGCCACCACGGCGGGTGCGCCTGATGCCGCTGATCTTTTATTGTAGTTTTGGATTATTTATTGCAGCGAAAGCTACATTGGCCACGAACTTGTGATTTCGTTGTGGCGGTGCTCTGAGGAGGCACAGAGACCGACCTTGAGCCGTTGCCTAGCAACCGACGCAGCTGGTGGACGCTGCGCGCTCGTCGCGCCATCTCGCATGACGTCGCTAGCCTTGGAATGACGTCACACCGCTTTCCTCATCAGCTACGCAAGGTATGCAGATGATATAACAATATGGACAACCACAGGCTCCCTAGCAGCTAAACAAGAGCGGCTACAAAAAGCGATCGACCATACTGAACAATACGCCAGGGCCAGAGGATTATCGTGCTCAGGAGAAAAATCAGAATACGTAAGAATCAAAAAAGGTACACGAAAATACGACTCGCAAATCACCCTGAAACTCGGAAACGAGACAATACCTGAGAAAACGGAAGTCAGGGTACTTGGAATGTGTCTGCAAAACACAGGCCGATGTAGCAAAACCATTGCCTCTATTAAGAATACAACAGAGCAAGTCGCCAGAATCCTGCGAAGAATCAGCAGTAGAAAAAAGGGGATGAGAGAACAGGACACCCTAAGACTCATTGACAGCCTCGTCACGAGCAGGGTTACGTACAGCCTCCCCTACCACGAACTAAACAAGCAAGAGACTCTACAAATCGACACCATACTACGCAAAGCGTACAAAACGGCGCTCAAACTTCCAATGTCCACACCAACCGAAAAACTAATGGCCCTGGGAGTATCAAACACCTTCGACGAACTACGAGAAGCGCAACGTAGTGCGCAATTAGACAGACTCACTCAAACCAGAACGGGAAGACACATACTGGAGAAATTACGGCTACCTCTAGGTACACAAAGAGACAAGGAACAGATTAATAATGAAGACAGAAACAACATCCGGGTAAGACCAATACCACGACACATGGATCCGAATTTACATCATGAAAGACGACAAGCCAGAGTCCGAGCACTCACCAGGGAACTCAGCGACAATCCCAACGTAGTCTACACGGACGCAGCAAAGTACCGATACCAACGCAAAACGATCGCCGTTGTAACAGACGAAGGAGGGCAAGAAATAACCAGCGCTACGATAAACAACCCAAACATAGAAGCAGCTGAAGAAGCCGCCATTGCTCTGGCAATATCGCACGGCAACGCAACAGGACACAACCTCACTATAGTGACGGACTCCAAACAAGCATGTAGAAACTACACAAGAGGCAGGATCGACAGCATCGCCAATCATATTCTACACACGACGAGAAGACACAAAAACACTAAACATAGTATAGTGTGGGTTCCGGGACATGAGGGGATGAGGGGCAACGTGGCAGCAGACGAGTTAGCTCGAGGATACGTCAACCGAGCAGACTCAGCACTTTGCACCACAGGCACCTTTGACCCAGTTACCCCCACGTACTCAGATATACTCGATCATTACAGGGGTCAGCGGAAACGCTACCCAGCCCCACACAAAAGGCTCACCAAAGAGGAGGCGGTAGACTGGCGCAGACTACAAACCGGTACCTACCCACACCTTCACAAACTACACAAGATTTTCCCTACACAATATGCAGACGAATGTCCGTGGTGTCAGGGTAAACCCACACTAGAACATATCACATGCACCTGCCCTAAGGCAGACTTAGAGCCAAGAAAAAACCCGAGTGTGATGCAGTGGGAGCACTTGCTGGCCAGCGAGGACGAGGAAGCGCAACGATTCCTTGTGCGCCGAGCCACGACGGCAGCAGTCAAGTGCGGCATCCTGGACCAAGGATCGACCACGGCGCCCAGTGGCCCGTAAGGGTCACGAACACCAATTTATTGACAATAAAGTTTTTTTCATCCATCCATCCATCCATCGTCATTGCGCTCGTCTCCTCTCACTTCGCCAGCTGTGTCGCATGCCTGTTAACATGTCGGAGGATTGGTTTGGTTTGGTTTATTGGGGTTTAACGTCCCAGAGCGACTGAGGCTATGAGGGACGCCGTAGTGAAAGGCTCCGGAAATTTCGACCAGCTGGGGCTCTTTAACGTGCACTGACGTCGCACAGTACACGGGCCTCTAGAATTTCACCTCCATCGAAATTCGGCCGCCGCGGCCGGGATCGAACCCGCGTCTTTCGGGCCAGCAGACGAGCGCCGTAACCACTGAGCCACCGCGGCGGGGATGTCAGAGGATTGGAAAGAGCTCGTGTGCGCCGCAACCACTGTTGAGGCGGCAGTATGGACGGCGACAAGTCGGCTTAGCAGACTCGACATCGGAACGAGATGAAGAGGAAACGAATCGCCCAGGAAACAGAGGAACAGCGCGCCTTAGCTTTAGCTACGTATATCCCGGCATTGACGGGCTAAGCCGCTGCCAATTTTTTTTTTATTGCGAAAACAATACTGTTCACAGTTTGAGCCCTTCAGCGTCGTCCCGGCAGTGTAAGCACGTTTGACCTTTACCATGACCTCCGCTGCGACGTCACGCCAGACGGAGAGAGACAGAGCTCCAACTCGTCTCGTCGCGGTCGTCCCAGCGTAACCACGGTGCGCCGAGCAGCAGCTGCGCGCCGCTGCCGCGAGGAGGCGCTCGTTATGATGACGTCACGCCAGACGGACATATATCAGGCTCCGACCCGGCTGTATCTGTACTAATAATACAGAAAAATCTCGAGTATCTGTTCTCGCTTCGGCGAGCGCGGCTTCGGCCGCTTATCTGTTTTTTGAGCGGCGTCCGCTCCGGCGGACGCAGTTGTTGCTGCGACGCGCCTCTTTTCTTTCCTCTCTCTCCTTCCTCTGATCTTTTAACTCTCCTCTATCTGCACGTGGCAGCGGTGGTGGCTTGGCTCGAGCCAGCAGCAGGCCCGTGCAATTTCCTTTTCATCCTTCTCTCTGTCACAACAACATCGTCGCAGTCGTCCCGGCGTAACCACGCTGTGCGTTTGAGCCAGGCCATGTCGTCCGACATGCACAAGGCAAGGCTGCAACGATTCCCTCAAGCTAGGAAACGACCGCGGGCTGAAGAAACGGATGGAGTTGCTTCCGCAATTTCCGGGCTTAACCAAGCTGAGCCTCTGCCATTTTTTTTCATTAAAGCGAACGTTTTAAACCTGAGAAAGTTACTGAGTCTTTTGTTTTCCATGTCCCCTTTCCCCACCCTCTGCTAAATCCTTTACGCGTATGAACGCTTCTCCCACGGCTGTACTCAGAATTGTATTTATTTTCCACCCCATTCACAAAATTTAAGGACCTAAGA
Organism: Amblyomma mixtum; assembly: GCF_055824585.1. NCBI lineage: Eukaryota > Metazoa > Arthropoda > Arachnida > Ixodida > Ixodidae > Amblyomma > Amblyomma mixtum. The sequence continues at coordinate 134,814,957 of NC_143015.1, forward strand.
GGTTGTGAGAAACAAAATGCAATGAGCTCATAGCCTAGCGCGGCAACGGCCGCGGATGAAATATCTGCCAAGAAGTTAAAGGTGCACTGAAAAGGAATCTGAACTCGTCTTTTTGCCGCAGGAACTCGATCTACACGTTCTGAGCATTCTTAGAAACTTCGATTGATGGCCCTGTGTGGCCGATTTCCCTAATTAAATCGAATTAACATCCAGCTCCCACCTTTTTTTTTCGAATTCTCCTCCGTACGGTGGCCGGAGTCGACCAACGCGTGGAGTGCCTTTCAGCCAGCTCCCTGGAGGCTTTGCTTTCGCTTTATTTTGTTTTTTTGGGTTTCCGTGAATAAATAGTTTCATTCGCAGATAATATAGCCGTAAAATAAGCCCGCACAAATAAGAATACGCGCGGACTATTTGCTTCTACGGATTGCTACGTATTACTCCGCCGATGGCAGAGCGGCAAGCCGCCACGGGACTGGGTGAAAGGCACTCCACGCGTTGGTCGACTCCGCCCACCGTACGAGGGAGAATTAAAAAAAAGGCGGGAGCCGGACGTTAATTCGATTTAATTACGAAAATCGGCCACACAGGGCAGTAAATCGGAGTTTCTAAGAATGCTCGGAACGTGCAGATTTAGTTTAAAGGCGAAATCGGTGCACCCATAGAAATTTTCAAACATGACATTCGAGGATCCGTGGCAGCAGCATTCGGTTTCAATGGCTGTGAGAAGCTTGTTTGTCTTATGATGCAAATGTGCTTTGCTTCTCGAGTTTTATTGATTTATTGTCCTTCTATTTCTTGTTAGAAAAATGAGCTGCGCTTGCCTTGCAGTGACTGACAACCTCGAGAGCATGCGAAACGAGGTAGAAACTGCAGCTCCCGCTACGTATGTCCTGGTATAGCTGAGCTAAGCCACTTCCAATTTTTCATTTACTGTGAATATGGCCGATTATTGTATATCCTGGCATAGCTGAGCTAAGCCACTTCCAATTTTTCATTTACTGTGAATATGGCCGATTATTGTATATCCTGGCATAGCTGAGCTAAGCCACGGCCAGTTTTTCATTTAATGTGAATATGGCCGATTATTGTATATCCTGGCATAGCTGAGCTAAGCCACGGCCAGTTTTTCATTTACTGTGAATATGGCCGATTATTGTATATCCTGGCATAGCTGAGCTAAGCCACGGCCAGTTTTTCATTTACTGTGAATATGGCCGATTATTGTATATCCTGGCATAGCTGAGCTAAGCCACTTCCAATTTTTCATTTACTGTGAATATGGCCGATTATTGTATATCCTGGCATAGCTGAGCTAAGCCACGGCCAGTTTTTCATTTAATGGGAATATGGCCGATTATTGTATATCCTGGCATAGCTGAGCTAAGCCACGGCCAGTTTTTCATTTACTGTGAATATGGCCGATTATTGTATATCCTGGCATAGCTGAGCTAAGCCACGGCCAGTTTTTCATTTACTGTGAATATGGCCGATTATTGTATATCCTGGCATAGCTGAGCTAAGCCACTTCCAATTTTTCATTTACTGTGAATATGGCCGATTATTGTATATCCTGGCATAGCTGAGCTAAGCCACGGCCAGTTTTTCATTTACTGTGAATATGGCCGATTATTGTATATCCTGGCATAGCTGAGCTAAGCCGCGGCCAGTTTTTCATTTACTGTGAATATGGCCGATTATTGTATATCCTGGCATAGCTGAGCTAAGCCACTTCCAATTTTTCATTTACTGTGAATATGGCCGATTATTGTATATCCTGGCATAGCTGAGCTAAGCCACGGCCAGTTTTTCATTTAATGTGAATATGGCCGATTATTGTATATCCTGGCATAGCTGAGCTAAGCCACGGCCAGTTTTCCATTTACTGTGAATATGGCCGATTATTGTATATCCTGGCATAGCTGAGCTAAGCCACGGCCAGTTTTTCATTTACTGTGAATATGGCCGATTATTGTATATCCTGGCATAGCTGAGCTAAGCCACGGCCAGTTTTTCATTTAATGTGAATATGGCCGATTATTGTATATCCTGGTATAGCTGAGCTAAGCCACTTCCAATTTTTCATTTACTGTGAATATGGCCGATTATTGTATATCCTGACATAGCTGAGCTAAGCCACTTCCAATTTTTCATTTACTGTGAATATGGCCGATTATTGTATATCCTGGCATAGCTGAGCTAAGCCACGGCCAGTTTTTCATTTAATGTGAATATGGCCGATTATTGTATATCCTGGCATAGCTGAGCTAAGCCACGGCCAGTTTTTCATTTACTGTGAATATGGCCGATTATTGTATATCCTGGCATAGCTGAGCTAAGCCACGGCCAGTTTTTCATTTACTGTGAATATGGCCGATTATTGTATATCCTGGCATAGCTGAGCTAAGCCACTTCCAATTTTTCATTTACTGTGAATATGGCCGATTATTGTATATCCTGGCATAGCTGATCTAAGCCACGGCCAGTTTTTCATTTAATGGGAATATGGCCGATTATTGTATATCCTGGCATAGCTGAGCTAAGCCACGGCCAGTTTTTCATTTACTGTGAATATGGCCGATTATTGTATATCCTGGCATAGCTGAGCTAAGCCACGGCCAGTTTTTCATTTAATGTGAATATGGCCGATTATTGTATATCCTGGCATAGCTGAGCTAAGCCACGGCCAGTTTTTCATTTACTGTGAATATTGTCACGTTGTAGTGACGGCAGTCCAGTGGTCAGGAAGACACCAGAAAGACTTGAAAACGAAGCTCTTTATTTGGGCTGACTTGCGCCCGCAAAATAACTGAATCACTCGGCGGCGGCGTAAGCAACAAACATGCTCGTCGGTCGTCGAACTACGAATGTCCGCCGCTCGCGGCGTCGCTCAATTTAAAGCCGGCAAGGAAACTTCCAGATAACAGGTCAAGATCATCTACGGTAATCTGGAATAACCTAGATGCAGCCTTTCATGGCTGCGAACAATCGAGATTAGTCTCGTCGCTTCTCGCGCCACGAACAAAAGTGATAACGACCCTTTCCTGCTGCCTTGAGCGTGAACGAACAAACACTGCAATGATACGTGGCATTACCCCCCTTCCAAAGAAGCATCGTCTCGATGCTTTAAAATGAAAACAAACACGGACAATGAAAACTTCCAGTCCTTTAGCGTTCATAATATGGCTTCAGGCGTACGACATGTACGACTTCCGGGCGTGTGCGGCGTCGCTGAGATGCTGTCGTGCCGTCGGGGATGACTTCGTAGTCGAGGTCACCTATGCGACGGAGAACCTTGTACGGGCCAAAGTAGCGTCGCAACAACTTTTCACTCAATCCACGGCGGCGAACTGGCGTCCATATCCAAACACGATCACCTGGCTTGTAATGCGTGTCTCGTCGGCGCAGATTGTAGCGTCGGGCGTCGGTGCGCTGCTGGTCTTGAATGCGAAGCCGCGCAAGTCTTCGGGCTTCCTCGGCGCGGTGAAGGTAGGCGGCGACGTCGAGGTTGTCTTCTTCAGAAACGTGCGGGAGCATTGCGTCGAGTGCTGTCGTGGGCTTCCTGGCGTATACCAGCTGGAATGGGGTAAACCTGGTTGTCTCCTGCACGGCCGTATTGTACGCGAAGATCACGTAGGGCAGAATGGAGTCCCACGTCTTGTGTTCGGCGTCGATGTACATGGAGAGCATGTCTGCGATGGTCTTGTTCAGACGCTCTGTGAGTCCGTTGGTTTGTGGATGATAGGCAGTTGTCCTCCGATGGCTTGTCTGGCTGTAGTTTAAAATGGCTTGCGTCAGCTCCGCTGTAAATGCCGTCCCTCTGTCTGTGATGAGCACTTCGGGGGCGCCGTGTCGCAGGAGAATTTGCTCGACAAAAAATTTTGCGACTTCTGTTGCGGTACCATTAGGCAACGCTTTTGCTTCGGCGTATCGGGTCATGTAGTCGGTGGCCACGATGATCCACTTGTTACCTGATGATGAGGTTGGAAAGGGGCCGAGGAGGTCCATTCCTATTTGCTGAAAGGGCTTAGTTGCAGGTGGTATGGGGTTCAGGAGTCCGGCTGGTCTAGTCGGAGGCGTTTTGCGTCGCTGACACTCACGGCACGTTTTCACGTAATGGGAAACGTCGGTAGCTAGCCGCGGCCAATAGTACTTCTCCTGGATGCGGTGCAACGTGCGAGCAATCCCGAGAGGCCCTGCAGTCGGCTCATCATGACATGCCTGCATAATTTCTTGCCTAAGATTCTTGGGCACGACAAGAAGATGTACTGTCCTGTTGGGCGCGAAGTTCTTCTTCAGGAGGACATTATTGTGAAGGACGAAGGACGACAGTTGGCGCTTGAACCCCCGGGGAGGCGATGCGGTCTTGCCTTTCAAATAATCAACTAGGCTTTGCAACTCAGGATCCGAGCGCTGCTGCTGCGCGAAACTGCTGGCGCTTACCGGTCCTAGGAAAGCATCGTCGTCTTCTTCTTCCGGTGCTGCGTCGACAGGAGCTCGTGACAAGCAGTCTGCATCGGAATGCTTGCGGCCAGATTTGTAGACTACAGTGATGTCGAATTCTTGAAGACGCAGGCTCCAACGAGCAAGGCGGCCGGAGGGATCTTTCAAATTGGCCAGCCAGCACAGAGCATGGTGATCGCTCACAACCTTGAATGGTCGTCCGTATAGGTAGGGGCGAAATTTGGACGTGGCCCAAATAATGGCGAGACATTCTTTCTCTGTCGTCGAATAGTTGGCTTCGGCTCTCGACAGTGAACGGCTAGCGTACGCGATAACTTTCTCCTGTCTGCCATTTTTCTGAACGAGGACCGCTCCTAAGCCCACCCCGCTTGCATCGGTATGAACTTCGGTTTCGGCGTTTTCATCAAAGTGCCCGAGCACAGGAGGGGACTGTAAGCGGCGCTTCAGCTCGTTGAAAGCTTCCTCTTGCGGCCTTTCCCATTTAAATGTCACGTCAGCCTTGGTAAGTTGAGTCAAAGGTTCAGCGACGCGCGAAAAGTTCTTGACGAATCGTCGGTAATAAGCGCACAATCCAAGGAATCTGCGTATAGCCTTCTTGTCATTAGGCTGTGGAAACTCTGCGATCGCAGCCGTCTTCTGGGGGTCGGGGCGAACTCCATCCTTGCTTACGACGTGACCAAGGAACAGCAGCTCCTCGTAGGCGAAGTGGCACTTCTCTGGTTTCAGTGTCAGGCCTGAAGACTTGATCGTTTCCAGCACTATCCGAAGCCTTCTGAGGTGGTCTTCAAAGCTTGAGGAGAAGACAACAACGTCATCTAAGTAGACTAGGCAAATCTGCCACTTCAAGCCTGCGAGCACCGTATCCATTACTCGCTGGAACGTCGCTGGGGCAGAGCAGAGGCCGAATGGCATCACCTTGAACTCGAAGAGTCCGTCTGGCGTGATGAACGCAGTCTTTTCGCGATCTCTTTCGTCGACTTCAATTTGCCAGTAGCCGCTCTTCAGATCCATCGATGAGAAGTACTTAGCGTTGCACAGCCGGTCCAATGTATCGTCGATGCGGGGGAGGGGGTAGACATCCTTCTTCGTAATGCTGTTCAAGCGGCGGTAATCGACGCAAAAGCGAAGGGTGCCGTCTTTCTTTTTCACTAGGACGACTGGTGCTGCCCAGGGGCTCCTTGATGGCTGGATAACGTCGTCACGAAGCATTTCCTCAACTTGCTTACGGATAGCTTGGCGTTCTAGCGGCGATACGCGGTAGGGGCTCTGTCGCAGTGGTCGGGCGTGTTCGTCTGTGACAATTCGGTGCTTGGCAAGCCTCGTTCGTCGCACATTCGATGCTGATGAGAAGCAATCGCTGTACTCTTGAAGAAGACTGCGTATTTGGTCTTGTCTGCTCCGTGGTAATGCTGGGTTGATATCAAACGTTGGTTGATGGCGTTGGTCAGATGGTTCTACGGGTTGGTCGGGTAGGGCAAATATGTCTCTGATGTCTGCCAGCTCGTCGAGGAAAGCGATCGTCGTACCTTTGTTTAGATGCCGGTATTCTTCGGTGAAGTTGGTTAGCAAGACCTGGGCTTGGCCATTTCGGATTTGGGCGACTCCCCTTGCGACGGCCAGTCCTCGATCCAGGAGTAGCTGGGTGTTCCCCTCGATGACGCCTTCGGCAGTTTCGATGTCTCCGGTACCTATGCAGGCGACGACACTTGATCGGGGCGGCACGCTCAATGCTTCGTCGAGGAGGTTCAAGGGAACGGGATGAGTCACTGTCGTCGCTGCAGATATGGCTTTGTCCGTGGAAAGCTTGATCGACTTAGATCGAAGGTCGATGATCGCTCGATGTTCATTCAGGAAGTCCATTCCCAAAATCACGTCTCGCGAGCATTGCTGTAGGATCAGGAAGGTTGTGGCATAGGTTCTCCCGTTTACACTAACTCTCGCGGTGCAGCGTCCTGACGGCGTAATCAGGTTGCCACCTGCGGTGCGGATCAGCGGGCCATCCCAAGTTGTTGTTACCTTCCTGAGTCGGACAGCGAGTGGGCCACTCATGACAGAGTAGTCAGCTCCAGTGTCGACCAAGGCAGTAACCGCGTGACCGTCGACAGTAACTTCAAGGTCACTTGTTCGCGTTCTCGTATTGTACGTTGTCTTCGGTGTCCGATCTCGGCTTCGTCGAGTAGTAAGGCTGCGGTGGGCGTACTCCGACGTTACTTCACTGGGCAGCGGTAAGAGTTTCAAGTCTGGCCGCGTTGTCGTCGTCGTCGTTGTCGGTGCTGTCGTCGGTGTTGTCGTCGGTGTTGTCGTCGGTGTTGTCGTCGGTGTTGTCGTCGGTGTTGTCGTCGGTGTTGTCGTCGGTGTTGTCGTCGGTGTTGTCGGTGTTGTCGTCGGTGTTGTCGTCGGTGTTGTCGTCGGTGTTGTCGTCGTAGTTGTCGTCGTAGTTGTCGTCGTAGTTGTCGTCGTAGTTGAGGCATGGACTTGGGTTTTCGTCGATGGAGGATCTTTGTGCTTGCGCTCGGAAGCAACCTCACCTCCAGAGGCTGCTTTATTCAGTTTAACCTTCGGGGGCTGGGGGAGCGTCCACGCACTGCGTAGCCTCGGCTAGGAGATACGAAGCGCGGAGACGAAGGCGACGGGGAACGTGATAGGCGGCTGGGCGGTGAGCATTCTTCCCGGCGCAGAAACTCCTCGATTTCGGCTGGTCGCTGCCCTGGTCGGGGTCGTGGAGCGTCGTAAGAGAACCCTCGGATGCCCAGTCGTCTGTATGGGCAGTGCCGGAGGACGTGACCGGCTTCGCCACAGTGGAAGCATAGTGGGCGGCGCTGGTCGGGAGTTCTCCACTCGTCGCATTTCCTCGGCTGCGCGCGTCGCTCGTAAGACGGGCGGGTTGGGGCGAGTGGGCGGCGGACCAACGCAGCTGGCTGAGGGCGATAGGGGCTTGAGTCCTGGCGTCGAGGGGCAGGGCGGCGCACAGCTGCGGCGTAAGTCATGGCTGGGGGCTGCAGTGGCTGCGTGTGTGTCGGCGTCACACCCAAGGCCTGTTGAACCTCGTCCCGGATGACGTCAGTGAGCGATGAAAGTTGCGGCTGCGTTCCCGTTGGCAGCAATCGTTGGAGCTCTTCTCGCACAACTTGACGGATAACCTCCCGCAAGTTATCGTTGTTAACGGTGTCCAGGCAGTTTGCTGAGAAGACGCGCTGCTGGCGGTCATATTGGCGGGCTCGGGCGTCAAGGGTTTTTTCCATTGTGGATGCCTCTTCTACGAATTCCGTGACGGTTTTCGGTGGGTTGCGGACGAGGCCGGCAAAGAGTTGCTCTCTAACTCCTCGCATAAGCAACTTCACCTTCTCTTCTTCCTTCATGTTCATGTCGGCACGCCGGAAGAGACGCTTCATCTCCTCAGTATACACTGCAACGGTCTCGTTTGGGTGTTGTATGCGAGACTGTAGCAGCTGCTGGGCTGTCTCCTTTCGCACGACGTTTGTGAACGTCTTCAGAAGCTGTTCCTTGAAGGTTTCCCAGTTGGCAAGGCTGGCTTCCTCATTCTCGAACCAGACTCTTGCTGGTCCCTCCAGGGCGAAGAAGACGTACCTAAATTTCATGGCATCGTCCCAGTTGTTGAAGACAGCCACACGGTCGAACTGCTCCAGCCATTCCTCGGGGTCGGCGCCAGGCGAAGCGTCGAAGGTTGGTGGCACCCGGGACTGCTGCAGAATGATTGGAGTGGTCGTCTGGGGCAAGGTCATGATGGACGTTGGTACTTGCTTTCGCTTCCGGGTAGGGTCCGGCAGGGTCCCGAACTCAGGTGCGTCCCCTTGCAGGCGTCGGCTTGCGCGGTGGACTGGACTCAGGTCCTGCGGTAGATGACTCAGAGGGCTGGCGTCACGACTTGTTGGCGGTGTCCGGAACATGAAAGGCTACCCAGCACCTCCACCAGATGTCACGTTGTAGTGACGGCAGTCCAGTGGTCAGGAAGACACCAGAAAGACTTGAAAACGAAGCTCTTTATTTGGGCTGACTTGCGCCCGCAAAATAACTGAATCACTCGGCGGCGGCGTAAGCAACAAACATGCTCGTCGGTCGTCGAACTACGAATGTCCGCCGCTCGCGGCATCGCTCAATTTAAAGCCGGCAAGGAAACTTCCAGATAACAGGTCAAGATCATCTACGGTAATCTGGAATAACCTAGATGCAGCCTTTCATGGCTGCGAACAATCGAGATTAATCTCGTCGCTTCTCGCGCCACGAACAAAAGTGATAACGACCCTTTCCTGCTGCCTTGAGCGTGAACGAACAAACACTGCAATGATACGTGGCAATATGGCCGATTATTGTATATCCTGGCATAGCTGAGCTAAGCCACGACCAGTTTTTCATTTACTGTGAATATGGCCGATTATTGTATATCCTGGCATAGCTGAGCTAAGCCACGGCCAGTTTTTCATTTACTGTGAATATGGCCGATTATTGTATATACTGGCATAGCTGAGCTAAGCCACTGCCAGTTTTTCATTTACTGTGAATATGGCCGATTATTGTATATCCTGGCATAGCTGAGCTAAGCCACTGCCAGTTTTTCATTTACTGTGAATATGGCCGATTATTGTATATCCTGGCATAGCTGAGCTAAGCCACGGCCAGTTTTTCATTTACTGTGAATATGGCCGATTATTGTATATCCTGGCATAGCTGAGCTAAGCCACGGCCACTTTTTCATTTACTGTGAATATGGCCGATTATTGTATATCCTGGCATAGCTGAGCTAAGCCACTGCCAGTTTTTCATTTACTGTGAATATGGCCGATTATTGTATATCCTGGCATAGCTGAGCTAAGCCACTGCCAGTTTTTCATTTACTGTGAATATGGCCGATTATTCTATATCCTGGCATAGCTGAGCTAAGCCACTGCCAGTTTTTCATTTACTGTGAATATCGCCGATTATTGTATATCCTGGCATAGCTGAGCTAAGCCACGGCCAGTTTTCATTTACTGTGAATATGGCCGATTATTGTATATCCTGGCATAGCTGAGCTAAGCCACGACCAGTTTTTCATTTACTGTGAATATGGCCGATTATTGTATATCCTGGCATAGCTGAGCTAAGCCACTGCCAGTTTTTCATTTACTGTGAATATGGCAGATTATTGTATATCCTGGCATAGCTGAGCTAAGCCACTGCCAGTTTTTCATTTACTGTGAATATGGCCGATTATTGTATATCCTGGCATAGCTGAGCTAAGCCACGGCCAGTTTTTCATTTACTGTGAATATGGCCGATTATTGTATATCCTGGCATAGCTGAGCTAAGCCACGGCCAGTTTTTCATTTACTGTGAATATGGCCGATTATTGTATATCCTGGCATAGCTGAGCTAAGCCACTGCCAGTTTTTCATTTACTGTGAATATGGCCGATTATTGTATATCCTGGCATAGCTGAGCTAAGCCACGGCCAGTTTTTCATTTACTGTGAATATGGCCGATTATTGTATATCCTGGCATAGCTGAGCTAAGCCACGGCCAGTTTCTCATTTACTGTGAATATGGCCGATTATTGTATATCCTGGCATAGCTGAGCTAAGCCACTGCCAGTTTTTCATTTACTGTGAATATGGCCGATTATTGTATATCCTGGCATAGCTGAGCTAAGCCACTGCCAGTTTTTCATTTACTGTGAATATGGCCGATTATTGTATATCCTGGCATAGCTGAGCTAAGCCACGGCCAGTTTTTCATTTACTGTGAATATGGCCGATTATTGTATATCCTGGCATAGCTGAGCTAAGCCACGGCCAGTTTTTCATTTACTGTGAATATGGCCGATTATTGTATATCCTGGCATAGCTGAGCTAAGCCACTGCCAGTTTTTCATTTACTGTGAATATGGCCGATTATTGTATATCCTGGCATAGCTGAGCTAAGCCACTGCCAGTTTTTCATTTACTGTGAATATGGCCGATTATTGTATATCCTGGCATAGCTGAGCTAAGCCACTGCCAGTTTTTCGTTTACTGTGAATATGGCCGATTATTGTATATCCTGGCATAGCTGAGCTAAGCCACAGCCAGTTTTTCATTTACTGTGAATATGGCCGATTATTGTATATCCTGGCATAGCTGAGCTAAGCCACGGCCAGTTTTTCATTTACTGTGAATATGGCCGATTATTGTATATCCTGGCATAGCTGAGCTAAGCCACTGCCAGTTTTTCATTTACTGTGAATATGGCCGATTATTCTATATCCTGGCATAGCTGAGCTAAGCCACTGCCAGTTTTTCATTTACTGTGAATATGACCGATTATTGCACGTAGTTTTCATGTTTCGCATTTCTGGCGTATGAAATGTATTCTCCCTTTTGCACATTGTATGTTTCAGCTGTGTTTTATTTGGGTGTTATGTCGCCAATTTTATCGTGGTTTATTTCCTTATGCGTAAAGCAGCAGCCGCAGCCGGCGTTAAACACCAATCTCTCCTTTGTTGTCCGTGTAAATAAAAAAAATAACGAATTCATTCAAGCGGGGAATGGGAAGTATAGGATATATAAACAGTTCTTTATTAGAGTGAAGAAAATGTACATTAGTGAAAAGATAACGTATTCGAGGACCGACGAAAATAATCCACAGATCGGACGCTCGCAGAGGCCACAGGAAAAGGACTTAGCAGCTGGTGCTCGCGCTCAAGGCAATGAATAACGGTATCTTAAATTTATCATTGCCTAGCAGAGATTTCTCCTGTACGCAAATCGTAGCGCAGCTACCCCCCCCCCCCTCGCACACACAAAGCTTGCAACATCAAGCAATGCCGGTAGCACACGCTACTCTAATTAAACGATGGCCACTGAGATGCCTTTGTATCGTGAACACAGCGTTCCTTGCCGTTCCAGCCACAGCTCCCACGGAAGCGCCACTAATGGAGGAACGAGGCCGCTTCTTCATTTGCCTGCGGAGGGGAAGAAAGAAGTGACCCGACGCGTCAGTAAAGCGTGAAGTAGCTCCCTGAATTCAACTGGAATGCGCGCGAATAAATAGCACTTGTGACGGCCCAAGTCCTCAGCTACTCAGATATTTTTGAAGAATACGGGGACAGACGACTTCACCGCACTACTAATTACAAAAATGAGCAAAACGCTGAGGCAGCGTATGAGTATCGAGCGTTAGGAATATCGAACGAATATTGCGTCATTAGCAGTCTTCTCCATATCCGGTACAAATTTTTCGTTATGCGCGGATGTGTATTTTCTTTATGCCAACGTATAGAGCGCAAGAAGACAAATCGTTTGACACCACTTCGAATGTCATAAAACAATTAGTTTGGCAGTAATTGGTGTTTGCAGTTTCAAAAAATGACGGTTTTGGGAACCACAGGTCGTCGGGGCGAATCCCTATCATATGCTACGCTTTGGTTCGACTAGTAATATTATGCCCCGTAATGCACTGAATCGTTTTATACGGTAGGCTTCCAGCACGCCCCATGTTAAACTGCGCAACACTTTCGCGCTGTGCATTGAAGAGCGTTGTCTTCATCAACTTCCATCTGCTTCGTCCCGCCGCAATGCCTACTAACCGTCGTCTTCTACGTAGCACGAATCCGTGTTTTCGCTCCGATTCGAATGTAGTAAACATTATCTATAGTGTTTTTTTTTTCAACTGACTGAAAGTAGCGTTGGAAGAGAAAGATATACAGAAAGAAGACATACACACAGTGCTAGGCATGTTTTGTTTCTATCTGTCCCAGTCCTCCGGTGCTGCTTTCAGTAACGCGAAACCACGTCACCCAAGCAGCTGCCTTTCCTCATACTGCAAATATCTCCATTATCTAGCCAGCATCCGACCGCTGTTAGATGAAGCCTCAATCATGGCTCACTTTCGCTTTCTGAAGACCCACCGCTATCCCTACTGTTATCAGCTTCGCCCTAACACTTCCCATCCCTCTTCCGCGATAAGGATCTGATCATCCTCTATCGAGGCTATACCGGACATCGGACATTCGTCTGGAAAGGCCTATGTGGTTAATCCATAAATGCTTCAAATGCACTTCAATGCTGCTCCATATAGCAGGTCGAATCAAGAGCGTTTTCAGCAGTTCCACTCACAAGACATGGCTTTGAAGAACTTATTGAAGATAGAAGACAGGTCCTTGGGTAAGATGGCGTTAATGCCCCGTACTGTGTTGCAGATTTCGTCAGTCAGCCTGTCCGCTGGGCTTGTGCTCACCGTGTACTCCACGATGCACTGGAAGCAAATGCGTTTACCCCGCAAAGTTAACATTTATATCTTTTTTTTCTCAAGAAAGTGCAATTTCCTGCTGCGAAAAAGAAGAGATAACATAAGATTTGCCTGTAAAAAAAAATGCGCGAAATGACGTTCGGTTAATGTATTCCTGCAACGTCCATCAGTGTGCAGGTGCCGACAAAATTTTAGGAACACTGATATCATGGGAAAACCTGAACTTCCTCGCTGCCTAGAGGCGCGGTCAAAGTATTCAGGGGAACAATACGCAGGTCGCGCTGGGAAGTTTAAAGCCCACGGGATTTCTCGAGGGAGCAGGCACACACGTTCTCAGAACTGACTCAACAAGCACGCCTTGCCCGTCGACTCTATCCCCCTCCCCACCCCCGCCTATCCCACTCAGAACAAATCATCTGGAGGCGACTCCAGAACCGAACTCTTCCTACCCCTCAGCTTCTGTCCTACTTCCGCCATGTTTCCCCAGAGTGCACTCTCTGCGGAGAATCGCACGCCACCCTGGACCACATCCTCTTCGGCTGCCCTGCCGATCCTCCCCCACAGGGACAGCCCGCCATCGGTACATGGGAGGAATGGGAGGCCCTCCTTGCGTCGCAGGACCCGGACGCGCAACTTCGCTGTGTGAACCGGGGTGCCAGTGCCATGGCCCTACGTGGCCTGGACACATGCGCGTAATGTGAGGGCTGTGTGGTGGCCCTGAGACCTTGCACGGTCCAAACTCCCTTGCTTAATAAAGTTTTCCATCCATCCATCCTTCAGTTCACAGCTGCACTCTCACACTACCCAGCCAATCAGCTTTATTGTCATTTTCGTGTTCCGAAACTTTTGTGGGAACCTGTACTGATCTGGTCTTTGAGAAACGCCGTAGTGTAGTGCTGTGTGTCGGTTCTGAACTCGTGGGACTTCCTAACTCTACTGCTACCTAACTCGACGTGCTTTATTCACTTCATGCCTTTCGCGTTCATCGAAATGCGACCACCAAGGCTGGGATCGAACCCTTCATTGTCACTCTACAATAGCACAATACGTCGGTCAGGAACAACTTCGAAAATTCTTCACTCGACTTGAGAATGAATGCACTGGCTAAAGCCGGACGTATGTGTTTCGACACACACAGCCGCTGCTATGAGGCGGCCAGATTTGCTACAATATGCTGTTCCAATGGCATTTTAGGCGCATTAAACAGTGCATTCCTTTGAAATTGGTGCTGATTTTGCGAAGATAGAAGCATGAAATTACGCGAGTGCGAAATAGCTTTCAGGGGCCGGCAGCTACACATATTGGCCGTGCGGGTCACACCGGCTTTCCCACGGCGTTTCTAAAAATAATTGTAGCGGCCAGTACAGGAAACTGTGTCATGGAGTTCGAGATGACCTTCGGTTAATGAGGTCACACACTCTTCGACCGCCAGAGTGCGCAATAAATTTCATAGTTGTTTTTCAGGCCTCTAGTTATGCTTTAGTAATGAAAGGGGAGATACCCATCTACAGACTCAAAAACGCCGATTCTTCACTAGAAAATGAAAAAACACTCACCACAATGAAATCTATAAAGGACGAAACAACAGACTCCTGCAACGAGAATGATGGGTTATGGCTGTTAGTATCACAGGACGTAAGCAAGGCATTTTTTTGTTCTTACTCGCTTAAGTTATTCGCGCACACTTGGCGAAGAAAACACCCCAAACAACAGGCAACTAATGAGGAGACAAACAAACGACTCCCTTTGACCTTTTTGCATGCCGGAATGGTTCGAAGGCTGAATTTTGCATTTAAAGAGCAAAACATTTGGGGCTTAATTATTTCTTATGTATTTAATTCCAACTTATCATTCTCTGAATACAACATTTCGCTCCCTATGGTTAGAATTTATTATGGAATCACTGAATACATTTTGGTGTCAAATGCTCTGATATGCCTCTACCAAAAGTACAGCTCAAGAGAGCAAATTTGAATAAAAAAATACTGGCCATATTTTCATATTTAAGGAAACCGGTATACGCCTACGCTAGTACAGTCGCGAGCAAAAAATATTAGCACAGATCACTAGCGATCAGCATTGGGATATCTCACCACGCGGCGCTGCGGTTCGCAGACCTGCCTATCGGGCCGTTTTCATGTTTGTAGCCTGGGGGGGGGGGGGACGGCAGGAAGTAAGCTTTATCAAGCGTGCACCGCCCGAACGTTGAAGTGCCGACTCTACGTGACTGCTCATGCGGCATTTATCTTGACTCGGTTATCATGAGAAAAGGTGGCTTCTTTTTATTACTGTATCTTTTTTTATGTCCGCGATGGTTTGTCAAAAGGAACTCGCGGGAACAAGAGATGATAGCGCTGCTTTTAGCCAGTAATTTTCCTGGTCCGTGACAGTCCGCCCAACCACCCTAATACTGTAGAATGGGAACGGCCCGGCACTCTCGTTATCAGCCTCTTCGCCACCCGCAGCGCCACGCCTTGTCATTCCGGTGCTCCGGTGTTCCGTCATGTGTGCTAATCTTTTTTACTCGCGACTGTACGTCCCCGCTATGCTCTATCATCAACATATGCGTTTTACATCTGCGACTCTGTAACAAACACAGTGGAGTTGTAAGATATGTCGCGGCTGGCACAGAGAACCAACGCAACATTTTCGAACATCCTGAACCGACATCCTGAGCTGTGGGAGACCGTATTTTCCAGCTCAAGCCTAGAGGACTAAACACAGCCGGTTCAGCGGTCTCAGCAAACAGTTAAGTCCGTAGAAGCCCTAGACTCAGGGTCGCTCTCAGTTCGGACGGCGCATAGCTTTCCATTGAAAAAAATGCTTGGCACCACCACCGCCAGAAATCATGCGTTAACTGGAACCCACTTTGTTAAATACATCTTTAAAATAAAGTTTTTGTTTTAGTTATCGCAAAGCTGCGCTTGTTACCTGGATCGGGCGTCCTTTCTGGCACAGGAGTGCGGTGTTGTCGAAGCACTGCAAGAACCACGGGAGTTTGAGCGGAGTCCATCAGTGTTACAGCCCGTAAAGAAAAACAAAAGGTCTTGCAATTTGTGATGAGTGATTTCTTTATTTTGCATTAAATTTTCAATGAACGGCAGTTCAGAGCGTCAGTGCAATACAGATGCAGTCACCGATTTCAAAAACGTACTTATAATCGTTCATTCTTTATCACTTACCACTGCATGCAAACATGACAGTACAAACAGAAACAAAAATTACACAAACCACTACAAACAGACATGGCCAAGTAATTCAATCCCTGCATAGCAGCACACAGCACTAAGGTAAAAAAAAATATTAGAAGGACCTTCTTTGTCCACTACATAAAAAAGAGCACAAAAGAGAGCGTCGAAAGCTAAGACTTTTGTCAGCGCACATTCAATACAATTCGTTCATTAACAGGTTTTTTTCTCCTTGCCTGCTGAATTTATTCCAGGGTGAAAAGAATACATACTGAAATAATAGAGTGCATAGAAGTCTCCTGTTGTTTTTTTATATTCCCTGCCAGAACCTGCGTCTATTTTTCGCGATTAGCGCTTTTTCATTACTTTTGATGCGCCTCGTAGTTTCTTCTTGTATTGCATATAATATTACTTGCTGTATAAGCTAGTATCCTAACTAATATATTTCTCCGATACTGCGAGGCCCATCCATTGACTGGGATGCATGCCGCAAACTGACTCCCTTGGCCCTTTATAAATGACCTTTATTAAAGGTGCACTGAAGAGGAATCTGAACTCGTCTTTTTGCCGCGGGAGCTCAATCTACACGTTCCGAGCATGCTTAGAAACTGCGATTTATTGCCCTGTGTGGCCGATTTCTCTAATTAAATCGAATTAACGTCCGGCTCCCGCCTTTTTCTTTTTAATTCTCCCTCGTACGGTGGGCGGAGTCGACCAAGGCGGGGAGTGCCTTTCACCCAGTCCCGTGGCGGCTTGCCGCTCTGCCACCGGCGGAGTAATACGTAGTAGTCCGTAGAAGCAAATAGTCCGCGCGTATTTTTATTTCTGCGGGCTTATTTTGCGGTTATATTATCTGCAAATGGAACTATTTATTCACGGAACCCTGAAAAACAAAATGAAGCGAAAGCAAACCCTACACGGAGCTGGCTGAAAGGCACTCCACGTGTTGGTCGACTCCGCCCACCGTACGAGGAAGAATTCAAAAAAAAAGGCTGGAGCCGGACGTTAATTCGGTGTAATTAGGGAAATCGGCCACACAGGGCAATAAGTCCCAGTTTCTAAGAATGCTCGGAACGTGTAGATTGAGTTCCGGCGACAAAAGGACGAGTTCAGATTCCTCTTCAGTGCACCTTTAAGTACGCATTCCATGTCGACCTTAACGTGCAAATTACAGCAGAAAGCATTCGTGCTTGTTGCGCGAGATATTGTATGTGAAGCTTCCTTCATTACGTTTAATCAAATATCAGTTATAATCCACTAATCCTAATCCTATTAATCCACTCCAGCAAAAACGGAACCTCCGAACTGAATGTCCAAAATTCTGGAATGCATTACCTTTCCAAAGCTGTTGGGGAAGCCCAGGGAGATCGTTCCGTCGCAAATATTTCTCCTTTTATCCGAATAAGGTAAGCGAGAAGCCAACGTTGGCGGGTCGAAGTGAACTGAAACAAACATAACAAAGGCATAATAATAGCGCAGTTTAATGAATCAATGCGAACTTGCATAAGCGATGAAGGAGCGAGAAAGGCCGCAGCCGCGCAGGAAAATATAGCTATTGCAACATAACTTTCTACTGAAGCCATAGCATTGGAAACCTCATCGGAAACAAAATGTGTAGTCGGAAGCTAAACTGGTTGATTTGCTGGAAGGAAGTGACGCCAGAGTACCGGAGATGACGTCATTTCCGGTAAAGGCACCAACAGCTGCTGATGCTCTCGCTTTGCCAACACACACTTACTTTATTTACAAATACTGCGGTCCTCTTTCGGGCCCGAGCAGGAGTGGTTACAATGAACTGTATAAAAACTAAATAGATATCAAAGTTTCTTGGGAAACGGCAGCGCAGGAATATACGGGGTGTCTGAAAAAGAAAACACTCAGGTCGAAATAAAAAGACTATGAAACAAGCCAACATCAAACGCAGTTAACGAATCTCTTCAAGTCTCTAAGTTTTGTATACACTAGACAAAAGCGCCAACAGTACAACAGTTTACTGCAGCAGCTGGCAAACTATTCCCAAAAAATATTTATATGAATTAATATGACTGTTTAGTTCTGGAGTACTCTCTTGTTGTGGTTAGTACGGGCAGAATGTCTGAACAGTTCAAGAAAAACTGATGGAGATATTTTGAAATGGCTATGGTAAAGCTCATATATGAATTTCAGTCTCTAAATTGTTCTGCGCTGAGGGAGCGCTTGAAGGCTGGCTCCATTTCATAGATTAGTAACGCTTGCCTGGCGTGAGTAACTGGAGAATACGGACCGTACCCCTAATTCTAAATACTTTTCTAAAGATATTTGTATAGATATTTGTGTTCATATCAATAAGATGTGTGTGACGAGAACTCTAGTTTAAATCAGCATACTCTAATGTTCGCCTAACAAGGGTTCTATAAGCATGAAGTTTGAGCTCCGGGTGAGCTTTAAGAAACTTTAACAGAAGAAAGCATAGTTTACGTTCTGCCTTGAAACAGTTCGTTTCTATATTAAGATGCCAGCTTAGGTTATTAGCGACTACTACACCCAAATACTTAACTTGATAGCACTTCATAATTTCAGTTCTCTCTGGCAAGTATGAAAATTTTCAATAATTTTTGTCATTACTAAATGTGATATATTTAGTTTTTCTTGCATTAAGTTTCATCCTCTACTTTAAACACCATCACTGCAGAGATTGTAATTCTTTGATAGATTGGATGGATTGGGTTGGAATTAGGCGTCCCTGTCAATTTTTTGCTTAAAGGGAAACTGCATAGGTTTTATAAATTAACGAGCTTAAAAGGGTCGAATGTGTGAAACTTGCAGGTAAAGATTGCGAAGTCTTTTCGGGCTCGTACTTGAAATAGTGAAGTAGTCGCTGATTAAAATCCGGACGCCCTTCAAGCTTCTCCGCCGCGCACAACACCAAGTGGGGGGGGGGGGGGGCGCATGATGACGTCATCGAAGGTATCGGCATACATTTCCAACTCGCAAACGCCTGCTTTGAAGGAAAAAAGCAACGCCACCGAAGGCAAACCCTGCCGAGAGTTGCTTGGCAGCGTCTAACGAGTCAGGGCAGGGTGTGGCTGACGACAGCGGTAATTTGAAATCATACCTTCCGTGACGTCACGCTGAGTTTCCCTGCACTCCTCCAGTGTCATGAGGAGAAGCGCAAAATTCAATCGTCGATTACGTCACTATTTCAAATGCTAGTGCAAAAACACTTGGCATGCTTTACCTACAGCCTATATAGATTTGAATCCTTGGATATCGCGAAATTATCAAAAAAGTGTTGCAGTTGCCCTTTAAACATGTCATAGGAGATTTTGCGCTCCCAGGCGAACTGACGCTACCGTCTGCTCTTACCCGGAGACTTCACTGGCTCCAGCTTGTTCAGGAAGGCATAGAACAGCGTCTGCAGGAGTTGCATGGCGTTGTGCGGACTCCACTGTGTCAGGAGGCCTCTGACGGTGCACTTCGAAGGCACAAGAAGAGGTCATCATCATTGTTATCATCATCAGCATCCCGAGTTAAGCTTGTTGTAGCAAGAAGTCAATATATCAGTTATAGAGAGAAAGCGACGGCAAGTTTCCGAAGCACACCCTTTCCACGCACTGTCGAAACGCGGTGGCAACCATTATGGTAACGCCTCTTGATATGCGGCCATTACTTTGCGGATTATATGCAAGACGTACTAATTCGATAAAAATAATATATATATATATATTTTTTTTGTTTCAACACGAGGCTCTAAACTGTACCTTAATGGCCGCTTTTATGTTCAGAGTGAAACTTGGAGGCTTGGTTTATTGTGGTTTAACGTCCCAAAGCAACTGAGGCTATGAGAGACGCCACTTGGAGGCAACAATATTGCGCCGTTTTTAACATCACGGGGCTTCCAAGTACAAAAATCTCTTCTTTAAACAACATTCTACGCTTCTTGATGCAGTGAGTGGTTATTTTTTGTATCTCTTTTCGCGTACGCATTCCTGTCTAACATGATGGCTAACAGAACTATGACGGCCCGGGAGTTGGTTATCATTACTTTATCATCATCCCACTTCCTGTGCATCTGAGGACAGAGAAATCACCCTGCAGTCTCCATGGATTACGTAACAAAAGATGAATGACTACTGAGGGCTCAGGCTAACATTCTGATAGTCGAAGGTCAGAAATATAATTCCAGAATCAAAACAAGCAGTAAGCTTGCACAATATACAAGTTCCTGATTCAAACATATACTTTCGTTTTTATCCGTATTCAGTACCGGGTTTCTTTTTGTTACAGTTTAGTCTCTTGTGTTTCTACTACTAGAAGTTCGGACCTGTGGCGGAGGTATTGACACCTAAACAAGCGATGTTAGTTCCAGGATCTGCTATCGAAGGCGAAGCTGTCCAATGATAAGGAAGGTACGAATCAATAGGAAGAGCATCGCAACAAAAATACGCCTCATGCTTTCATTTTCGGTGCCAAAAAAAAAAGGCCATTGACCATATCATATAATTTGCCTTCCTATTCAATAAGGTCAGCAACTTTCGATTAGTTCATGTTTATTCCCCAAGTCCCACTAGTGCCTTCACTGAATCCAACCATCAACAGAATTCAGCTGTAGTCGGAAACAGCTCAAGTCTGCAGTGAGGCTGTGCCCACATTCAGGACCGCAGAACATAATTCCTCCACAGCCAAAAGTAGTCCGTTGTTAAGGTTTTATTCTTACCTAAACAAGAGGCTAATCCCGAGACAAAATTATACGCTCGAGAATTTTGGTCCGTTGGCTTATTTGCTGCAATCAACCATTAAAGTGTTTATTTATTTATTTATTTATTTATTTATTTATTTATTTCATAAATACTGCCGACTGCCCTTTGGCGGTCAAGGCAGGAGTGCACAAAGAAAAAAAATTACAAAGTGGTAACAACAAAATAACAGCAACAAAGGGCGATTACAGTACGAGGACAAAATTCAATAAGACCAACGGGAAGCAAAAAAAAAAGTACAGGCAAATCAACCGACGTCGGTCAGACTAAGTGAACAGAATAAAAACAAGGAAACCGAAATACACTGTGTACTAGACACGCTACTGCGATACATGAGCCGCAACAGCAGACAAGAAAGATTCTGAAGATACCAGGTTGGTGATATCGCTTGGCAGTCGGTTCCATTCGGAAATGGTGCGTGGAAAGAAGGAACAAGAATATGCTTTTGTTCGGCATCGTGGCATCAAGATAGTCCGTTCGTGTTTGTTACGGGTGGGGCGTGTTGTGTTGTATTGCATGTAACTCTGAAAATTCAGTTTTGTTTTATTATGTATGATATTGAACAACATTTTTAGTCGGTGCTGCTTGCGACGGGATTCAAGCGTGGGAAGCCCAGATCTGTTGAGCAAATCAGATACCGAGACCTGCCGACCATAAGCGTGATAAATAAACCGGAGTGCTTTCCTCTGGACGCCTTCAAGATTTTTTATATCCGTTTTTGTGTGTGGATCCCATACAGCGTCGGCGTATTCGAGCACTGGACGCACAAGTGATGTGTATGCTGTCAGTTTAGTTTTGCTCGTGCAATGCTTTAGGCGGTGCTTTAATAATCGAAGTTTTTTGGACGCTGCTGAGACAATGGACTGGATGTGTACGCTCCAGTTCAGATTGATTTTGTTCACTGTTGTGATTGATTAGCGGAGTAATACATGACGTAGCTGACCATGGCCCATTGTTATCAGCTGCTGTTTTCCAATGTTGAATTGTACAATAATCAATCAAACAAAACGCGTGATTAATAAACGTAAAATAAACTCGCAATAGAAACAAACTGCGCCTTATTCCCGTGCACCCGCTCAAACAAATTAGCTGAGGTTTAGCTCTGGTTAAACCGGGCAAGTTGTGTAAGCAAGCAGCAACTGTTCTTGTTGTTGTTGTGACTGAGAGAAGGATGAAAAGGAAATTGCACGGGCCTGCTACTGGCTCGAGCCAAGCCACCACCGCTGCCACGTGCAGATAGAGGAGAGTTAAGAGAGCAGAGGAAAGAGAAAAGGGAAAGAAAAGACGCGCGTCGCAGCAACAACTGCGTCCGCCCGAGCGGACGCTGCTGAAAAAATCAGATAAGCGGCCGAAGCCGCGCTCGCCTTAGCGAGGACAGATACTGTTCTGCCCGAGGCGAACGCGCGTATTTATTCTCCGTTTCCCTCCCGCTTCATCTCTCCTCTCTCCACATTCCAACACATGCGCCGAGGGCGCGCGACTAGGCACGCGGCAGCGGCGGCCGCTCGGCGACGGTCCTGCCGCCTGGTGGAGCCCTGCTGAAACGGTTGCTATGGCGACGGTGCTCCATCTGTTTGACCTCGGCCACCGCCAGGAGTTACGCTACGGCTCGAAACCTGGCGCAGTATTGCTTACGCAATAAAATTCCTGTCCAGGCTGTACGAGCCAGCTGATGATTTCCAAAAGTTCATATCTACCCCAGAGCGCTGCGGTAAACCACGAATTTGCCTCTTTTCACACGGGCGCGCTCTGGGCATGCGCGCCTCTCCGCTATCTCCGCTCCTGCTTCCCCCGCGCCCCATTGGTTGAAAACAAGCCGCCAGCTTGTACCACGCATGCGCAGCATGTGTTGGTGCGCGGAGCGAGCGACAGATGGCGACTGCTGCAAGCACACACCGACCACTTCGTATTCGCAGTTGGAGCCTCGCGTAAGCGCACGGCACCTGCGGAGGCCACGTTCGTGTGTTTGCAACTACACTGAAGCGTACAAATCTGGATGCCGACCGAGAACAGCGTAAAGCGAGAACAAGAGATTTTAAACCAGCTGTTCATTTAGCGAACAAATTTTCGCGCACGGCCCTGGGGACGCTTCATTTCTCGAAAAAAGGCGATTCGCCGAGCAGAAGTAAGTCCAAGATGTTTCGTTCTGGGATGTATGATTCATTTATTTTGATTTATTTATGATTTATGTCGTGTGATTGCGTGATTTATGCACTTGCATATATTCCGCTCATGTGTAGTCTCTAAACTGCACCGCGAGTATTGGTCTAATTCCATTGATTACAGCAAATACCACCTACATTTTTATCGGTATCTACCGGAGGCAAAAGCGTTAACCGATGTAGACAGATGTATGCTAAATTTTAAATTAGCTGTAGATACTGCTGTGATCACCAAGTAAGAGAACGTGGCAGGCAGTTACAGGGAGCGTCAAAAGTTTCTAGACCGCAGTGCCCGATTTTCAGCGGTGTATTCTGGTCCTTAAGAAGCCTACGAAGCTAGCAAGGTCTACATAGGTCTCAGTGCTATTTACTTTACTCCAAACACACAAGCTTTGAGGTTGGGTGTTCGCCAATGCTACACTACATGGCTCAAAAAAGAGACCCCGTTGACAGGAAGCTTTTGACTCATCCTGTACATATCTTTGTTCAATTGCACCCGGAATACAATAAAATACTGCGAGAAATGCATCGCTAATAACGAAGATGCACTTCGAGCAATATTAGGTGTGTTATTACATTTACAAACATTTCCCACAGATCGCCAAAAATTAGCGATCAAAGCAGTGGTCAGTGAATCAGCAATTAACTTAGTTGTGACTGTACGAATGAAAAATTTGTTGTACCACATTATCACCACGGTTGCTCGATTCAACGATGAATTTTGAAAAACACGAATATTTTTTCTCATTTTAAAAAGCAGGTGTTGGAAGTCTACTTAAGAAAAAAATGAACAGAATGTTTGCTTATTATTCAGTCAACTCAAGTAGAAAGGATGGTTATCAGTTTTGAGGAGTTCGCTGATCAGAAAAATGCAACAAAGAAGAATTACTAACAGGAGTTTTAATGATGGGTATACTTAAAGGCAATGTAACGTGCGGCACGAAGAGAGATGGTCATCGACATCGTTCACCATGCCTTTTGCAAATACTTAAATCCACGATAGGGAAAGCAACGAAAGATACCCACCACAAGAAGCTGCATTAGTCCCGGTAGAAGTGTCTAGTTCGGAACGCATGAAAACAAAAACAAAAGCAAATCACGCAGATTAGTTACTTGCCTCATTCCCTTCGTCTTCCTGATCATTAGAGAAACCTTAACCTAAACACGACTTCTGGGAGCTATGAAATATACTTCTTCCTCGGGCGTGTTAACACCAAAAAAAAAACACTACTATCCATATCTGTCAGGCCAAACTGTTTGCTGAAATCCTACCTGCACTAGCTGAAAAAAAATTGGCAGTGGCTTAGCTCGGCTATGCCAGGATATACGTAGCGAAAGCTAAGGCATAGCTTAGTTAGCATTGGTTAATCTTGATTGCAAGTCCAGGTTAGTCTGGTTGTCTAGCTATGTAGTTGTTGCATTAAAGACGACAAACGGCGGCGGCGACACCGCCGCGAGGCGCGCGTTGTGACGTCATGCCAGATGGCGCGGCGAGCGCGCGGCGTCCGCCAGCTGCGGCGGTTGCTAGGCAACGGCTTAAGGTCGGTCTCTGTGCCTCCCGGAGTACCGCCACAGCTAAATCGCAAGTTCGGGGCCAATGTAGCTTTCGCTACAAAACATCAAGTAGGAAGTTCACTCACATATAGTTATACCACGTGTTTCGACGCTCTGACACGCCGCCTTCTATGACATTATGGCTAATGGGTTAGTGCTCATATATGCAGAAATGGGCATTCTCTACTTAACATTCATAAATCCCCGGGAGTCCCCATACTACTCCTGGTGCAGCAATGCAGCGGTTAAGCAATGCGCCACTGCCCCGGCTGCGTTGGCAGGCGCTGCCACTGGTGGGACTTGTGAGACCCAGGTTGCTCTAAGCAACCTCTGGGAAGAGCAACCCGCAATGAAGAATAAAATAACCAAACTAATATAAATACCTCGCCATTCTTGCACAGGTTCAGGTCGCTACCAAGGCACTGCAAAGAAGAGAAACCGGATTACTCTGTACTGGCGGTGCAGTTGACGTTCACCCATAAAAAAGCAGCAAGGCTTAAAGCAGTAAAGGTCATAAGCAGTAACCGCTTATGACCTTCTAAAGGTAAAAAACGGGAATTATACTGTGACGTGCAGTCTTTGTCAAAAGTAACCAGGCTCCATAGCTTGCTTCTCATTCGTATAACAGAGCCCTAACAGCTTCTCTAAAGATCAAAAAGTTCTTTGAAGGCGAGAATAGGGGATCTTCCTACCATACAGAGATTCAGAGCTTGAGGGCTTGCATAATAGCTTTAATATACGACTGAGAAGAAAAACGTACAGCCTGGTTACTTTTGACAAAGACTGTACGTCCTCCAACGTACTTCAGCGATCTCATCTCATAGTCTCTTACTGCTTCATCACCATCATCAGCAACATCATCATCAGCCTGACTACGCCCACTGCAGGGCAAAGGCCTCTCCCAGGTCTCTCCAGCTAACCCTGTCCTATGCCAAATGTGGCCACCGTATCCCCGCAAACTTCTTGATCTCATCCACCCACGTAACTTTCTGCCGCCCCCTGCTACGTTTCCCTTCTCTTGGAATCCACTCCGTTACTGCTAAGTTTAAAAACCAGAGCCACGAACATGCTTTCGCAATTTAGAGGACGCTTGCGATAAGCTGATTGATATCGCACCAACTCGCTTAAAAAATGCGGTAAAGTACTCGCTGAATAAACTTCTAATGCCACTGTCGGCAGTGTCGAGATACATATATGGTATTTGCACTGTTCAAGTTTGATATTGCTTGCAATTTAACGAGTCCTTCATAGTACTAAATCAGCCGTGAATTAGTTTCTTGGGACTAATCTGCGTTCGCTCCATGGAAATATACTCGGAACATTCCTCCAAAATACGTTTGTAGCGCGCCATGCATTGTTCGCTGAACCACTTCTAGTTTGCACGGTTGCCACCATGTGCCGCGTGGCGCTGTACACCCAAAATTATGGCGGCATTTTCGAATGTTCGACACATTTCACTGATTCTTTAAGGCACTCAGAAGTAGTCGGTGTGAGAGCTAGGAAGCAATTTAAAGGTCATAATTTGCAGCGAAGAAGAAAATTCGGCCATGATGGATAGTCACCACGCTCGTGCAGAATTTCTCGGGGCTTTCTAGATTTCTCGAAATTAGAACTTTGAAACGGCTCCTTCGAGTTACGTGGTATTCGCCACTGGCGCTCAACAGATGTCGCTAGTTGTTCAATGTCCACGAAATCTGGGCATGTTCGGAAAGAATCCAGAATTGAGCTCTTTGATTCATATACTCTCACTGTTCACACCATGACATTGTTAGATTGTTACACCCGGGGGGAACAAGAGGGGCGAAAACGCGTGCGTAGGAAGAGACTGACACCGGGACGACTCTGAAACCCTATTGGAATGCACATCAGTTGTGTACCAGCCTTGTCCTGGTGCATTTCTCTCCTCTAGTGCGGGTTCCTGCACTGCTTATCTTTATCTGGTGAATCTGCACCAAGTGAGCCCTCAGGTCAAGCTTCCTCGGTAGATTTCTTTCTTTTACAGCCAACTGATCATGATTGAAGCTGATCACGGCTGTAAAGAGGCCAGTCATTTACCTTTCCGATGCCAAGAATGTCTGGTAAATTCGCCCTGATGCAAGAACCACCTTTCCCAGGAGGCCAGCCAGGAGGCTTCCCTCCAGGAGGCTTCCCACCAGGAGGCTTCCCACCAGGAGGCTTCCCACCAGGAGGCTTCCCTCCAGGAGGCTTCCCACCAGGAGGCTTCCCACCAGGAGGATTCCCACCAGGAGGCTTCCCACCAGGAGGATTCCCACCAGGAGGCTTCCCACCAGGAGGCTTCCCTCCAGGAGGCTTCCCACCAGGAGGCTTCCCACCAGGAGGATTCCCACCAGGAGGCTTCCCTCCAGGAGGCTTCCCTCCGGGAGGCTTCCCTCCAGGAGGCTTCGGATGTCCAGGAGGCTTCGGATGTTTCGTAGGAGGATGGGGTCTGGTTGGACCTCCTGTAGTTGTACCACCTGTAGTTGGACCACCTGTAGTTGGACCACCTGTAGTTGAACCACCTGTAGTTGGACCACCTGTAGTTGGACCACCAGTAGTTGGACCACTTGTAGTTGGACCGCTTGTAGTTATCGCAGTCGGCGAGACTGTCGTTTTTTCGACCGGCAACGTTGATGGCGTTCCAGTCGACGAGACCGTCGACGAGACCGTCGACGAGACCGTCGATGAGACCGTCGATGAGACCGTCGACGAGACCGTCGACGAGACCGTCGGACTGTTAGACGGCAAGTCTGTCGTACTTCCTGTCGACGTTCCACTCGACCAGCTCGTGGCGGTTGCAGTCGTTTTGTCCGTTGAAGTCCATGTGGGGCTGCCAGTCGACGAGACCGTAGACGAGACCGTAGACGAGACCGTCGACGAGACCGTCGGACTGTTAGACGGCAAGTCTGTCGTACTTCCTGTCGACGTTCCACTCGACCAGCTCGTGGGGGTTGCGGTCGTTTTGTCCGTTGAAGTCCATGTGGAGCTGCCAGTCGAAGTCCCAGTAGTGTCTGCAGTCGTACCACCACCGCAGCCGCAGCCCGGATCATCAGTTGTGCTAGCAGTTGTGCTAGCAGTCGGGGTTGCAGTCGGGGTTGCAGTCGGGGTTGCAGTCGGGGTCCCAGTCGTGGTTGCAGTCGGGGTTGCAATCGTGGTTGCAGTCGGGGTCCCAGTCGTGGTTGCAGTCGGGGTCGCAGTCGTGGTTGCTGTCGGGGTTGCAGTCGTGGTTGCAGTCGGGGTCCCAGTCGTGGTTGCAGTCGGGGTCGCCGTCGTGGTTGCAGTCGGGGTTGCAGTCGTGGTTGCAGTCGGGGTCCAAGTCGTGGTTGCAGTCGGGGTCGCAGTCGTGGTTGCAGTCGGGGTCGCAGTCGTGGTTGCAGTCGGGGTCGCAGTTGTAGTGCCAGGCTTCGGGAAGCAACCAGGTCGTTTTGTCACTGCGAATCAATGTATACTCCTCAGCAAAGCCGCAGTGGTCGCCCAAGCAGCGGGCATTCACGCCTAGCAGCTGAAAGTAAGTCGTATCTCTTGCCTAGCCGTGACAGTGTGCCAGTTCGTTTTTCGTTATCGGAGGAGGCAATACTACTGGCTGCAGCTTGCCCTGCCCGTGAATAAAGGTTATATAGCGGAATCTCGGTTATATATTGCAGTCCTTGTAATGGCGTTTGTCTAATGCACTTTCTTACACGTTCTCATTACTTAGGCTTAAGGTATCTTTGTGCGGCACGCCACCAAATAAAACGAAGGGTGCTCAGGTTTCCGTACCCTTTATCGCACTTTGAATTATGCCTAGAAAACAGCACAGGAATCATGTCGAGGAGCACCTCAGACAAGGCGAAAAAAAAATTCGAGCCTGAACTTGCAGGTGATAAATCTTCGAATGAAAAATAAAACCAAAATTATCTCCCAACGCCGCGTACATACGTTTCAGCTTTTTGCACGAAGCGAAACTTCAACAGATGTGGCCGACAGGATTAGACATTGTTAGTTCGGTTCAGTCACAGGCCGCACGCTATCGCTTTTAAGCCTCTTCTTCTGTCATGAGGATGAGTACATTATGCATTACAACGTCCTAACCACGACGCCAAATCTCACGACAGGCTGAAACACCGCAGGGTCGTTATAAAGGCAGCTGCAAGTCAAAAACTCAGAAGGTTTTCAAAGTGTAGAGAAGGTGGGACTACCTGTTGTACCCCCAGTCGGAACACCAGTCGTACTACCAGTCGAGACGGTGGTTGGTCCTGGGTATATAAGCACCGTTGCATAAGCATGATTAGGAAGAAGCCAAGATCGCGCTTAAAGCAGTAGGGACATAAAAGTTTTCGAAACGTTTCTTTTTTCGAATAACTCGCAAGATAATAGTATGCCTGATTTACGACGTGGAATTCCCTGACGGCTGCTAAATAATTTCTAATTGAAGTTTTTTGTCTGAAGTTTCTGCTACAACAGGTGAAAGGCCGATGTGACGTAATAGACGATTTGCGGTTACCTGAGGCAGTCGGGGTCCCAGTCGTGGTTGCAGTCGGGGTTGCAGTCGTGGTTGCAGTCGGAGTCGCAGTCGGGGTTGCAGTCGTGGTTGCAGTCGGTGTAGCGGTCGAGGTTGCGGTTGGGGTTGCAGTCGTGGTTTCAGTCGGGGTTGCGGTCGGGGTTGCGGTCGGGGTTGCGGTCGGGGTTGCGGTCGGGGTTGCGGTCGGGGTTGCGGTCGGGGTTGCGGTCGGGGTTGCAGTGGTAGTTCCAGGCTTCGGGAAGCAACCAGGTCGTTTTGTCACTGCGAATCAATGTATACCCATCAGCAATGCCGCAGTGGTCGCCCAGGCAGCGGGCATTCACGCCTAGCAGCCGAAAGTAAGTCGTACCTCTTGCCTAGCCGTGACAGTGAGCCCATAGGTTCGTTTTCCGTTATCGAAGGAGGCAATACTACTAGCTGCAGCTTGCCCTGCCCATGAATA
Source organism: Amblyomma mixtum (assembly GCF_055824585.1). Classification (NCBI taxonomy): domain Eukaryota; kingdom Metazoa; phylum Arthropoda; class Arachnida; order Ixodida; family Ixodidae; genus Amblyomma; species Amblyomma mixtum. Next base: position 134,844,221 of record NC_143015.1, read on the forward strand.
GAGGTTATATAGTGGAATCTGTTATATATTGCAGTCCTTGTAATTGCGTTTTTCTAATGCACTTTCTTGCACGTTCTTATTACTTAGGCTTAAGGTATCTCTGTGCGGCACGACACCAAATAAAACGAAGGGTGCTCAGGTTTCCGCACCCTTTATCGCACTTTAAATTATTTCTAGAAAACAGCACAGGAATCATGTCGAGGGGCACCTCAGGCAAGGCGAAAAAAATTGCTGCGGTTTAGCTTTTGTTAAACCTGGTAGATTGCTTAAGCATCCATAGCGTTCCATTCGGGATCATCACCGGTTGTAGACGATTCGGTTTCGATAGAGGCGCGGTGCGCTCGTCTAGCAGCGTCTTGAGCGCGCCGATTAGAAAGGAGCTGTTCGCGTTCTTCATCTGTCTCCGAAGACCGTTGTCGCTTCCTGGCTTCGTCAAGCCGACGTAGCCTCCCTTTCTTTTTATCAGGCGGCATAACGACGGAGCCGGCAAGCGGGCGTACGCATTTTATACCCCCCCCCCCCCCCCCCACGTTCTCCAGCTTCCTCTCCACACTCCGCAGCTCGCGAGAGCGCGGCGAGGGCAGCGCCTCCACTCGGCAGCGGCGCGGCTACAACTGTAGTGCGCCGCGCCTCGCGCCGCCCTTCAAGGTCAAACGTGCCTCGGGCCGCCTCGACGCGAAGGGCTGAAACCTGTCGTAATATTCCTTACGCAATAAAATTCGAGTCTGAACTTGCAGCTGATAAATCTTTGAAGGAAAAATAAAACTAAAATTATCACCCAACGCCGCACACATAGTTTCAGCTTTTTGCACGAAGCGAAACTTCAACAGATCTGGCCGACAGGATTAACCATTGTAAGTTCGGTTCAGTCACAGGCCGCACGCTATCGCTTTTAAGCCTCTTCTTCTGTCATGAGGAAGAGTGCATTATGCATTACAACGTCCTAACCACAAGGCCAAATCTGACGACAGGCTGAAACACCACAGGGTCGTTATAAAGACAGCTGCAAGTCAAAACTTCAGAAGGTTTTCAAAGTGTAGAGAAGGTGGGATTACCTGTTGTACCCCCAGTCGGAACACCAGTCGTACTACCAGTCGAGACGGTGGTTGGTCCTGGGTATTTAAGCACCGTTGCATAAGCATGGTTAGGAAGAAGCCAAGATCGCACTTAAAGCAGTATGGACATAAAAGTTCTCGAAACGTTTCTTTTTTAGAATAACTCGGCAAGACAATAGTATGCATGATTTACGACGTGGAATTCCCTTACGGCTAATGAATAATTTCTAATTGAAGTTTTTTGTCTGACGTTTCTGCTACAACAGGTGAAAGACAGATGTGGCGTAATAGACGATTTGAGGTTACCTGAGGCAGTCGGGGTTGCAGTCGTGGTTGCAGTCGGGGTTGCGGTCGAGGTTGCGGTCGGGGTTGCAGTCGGGGTTGCAGTCGGGGTTGCGGTCGAGGTTGCGGTCGGGGTTGCAGTCGGGGTTGCAGTCGGGGTTGCGGTCGGGGTTGCAGTCGGGGTTGCAGTGGTAGTGCCAGGCTTCGGGAAGCAACCAGGTCGTTTTGTCACTGCGAATTAATGTATACCCATCAGCAAAGCCGCAGTGGTCGCGCAAGCAGCGGGCATTCATGCCTAGCAGCTGAAAGTAAGTCGTACCTCTTGCCTAGCCGCGACAGTGTGCCCATCGGTTCGTTTTTCGTTATCGGAGGAGGCAATACTACTGGCTACAGCTTGCCCTGCCCGTTAATAAAGGTTATATAGCGGAATCTCGGTTATATATTGCAGTCCTTGTAATAGTGTTTGTCTGATGCACTTTCTTACACGCTCTTATTACTTAGGCTTAAGGTATCTCTGTGCGGCACGACACCAAATAAAATAGAGGGTACTCAGGTTTCTGTACCCTTTATCGCATTTTAAATTATTTCTAGAAAACAACACAGGAATCACGTAGAGGAACACCTCATATGAGGCGAAAAAAATACGAGCCTGAACTTGCATTTAATAAATTCTCGAAGGAAAAATAAAACAATAGTCTCCAAATGCCCCATATGTAGCTTTAAGCTCTTTGCACGAAGCGAAACTTCAACAGATGTGGCCGACAGGATTAACCACTGTTAGTTCGGTTCAGTCACAGGCCGCACGCTATCGCTTTTAAGCCTCTTCTTCTGTCATGAGGAAGAGTATATTATGCATTACAACGTCCTAACCACAAGGCCAAATCTGACGACAGGCTGAAACACCACAGGGTCGTTGTAAAGGCAGCTGCAAGTTAAATACCCAGAAGGTTTTCAAAGCGTAGAAAAAGTAGGATTACCTGTTGTACCCCCAGTCGAAGCACCAGTCGTACTGCCAGTCGAGATGCTGGTTGATCCTGGGCATTTAAACGCCGTGGCATAAGCATGATTACGTAGAAGCTAAGATCGCGCTTAAAGCAGTAGGGACATAGAAGTTTTCGAAACGTTTCTTTTTTCGAATGATTCGCAAGACAATAGTATACATGAGTTACAACGTGGAATTCCCTTACGGCTGCTGGATAATTTCTAAGTGAAGTTTTTTGTCGACGTTTCTGTTTCAGCAGGTGAAAGCCGGATGTGACGTAATAGACGATTTGAAGTTACGTGAAGAATTACAACGTCCTAGCCGCAACGCCAAATCTGTGGACGGGCTAAAACACCACAGGGTCGTTGTAAAGGCAGCTGCAAGTCAAATACTCAGAAGGTTTTCAAAGCGTAGAGAAAGTAGGATTACCTGTTGTACCCCCAGTCGAAACACCAGTCGTACTTCCAGTCGAGACGGTGGTTGATCCTGGGCATTTAAGCACCGTTGCATAAGAATGATTACGTAGAAGCCAAGATCACGCTTAAAGCAGTAGGGACGTAGAGATTTTGGAATCGTTTCTTTTTTAAAATGATTCGTAAGACAATAATATACATGAGTTACGACGTGGAATTCCCTTGAATTTTTTTGTCTGACGTTTGTGTTTCAACAGGCGAAAGCCGGATGTGACGTAATAGATGATTTGAAGTTACGTGAGGCATGCAAAAACAATAATGTAATCACTGCTTGCTTATTTTTTATAGCGATAGTGTTAACTGTTGTATCGTTGTTTCGGTCTCGAGACTAAAGATAACTCGCCTCAGGGGGCGCTGTATTAGCTGCGCTGAGTCTATTTAAGGCGTCGCGCTCATCATATCATATCGTCATATCAAAAAAGAAAAACATAGAAACAACGATTTTATTTTGTTGACACAAAAGTTTGTGCACTTTGTTGTAGAACAATAAATGGCGAATGGTATAGATGTTATACCATTACTCAATATTTGAATAATAACGTTTACGCGAGCAATATTCTTTTTTATACCAGGGGCAACAAGACGACGGCTGAGATATCCCGCCACGGCATGTCCACGAAGGTCAAAGCACCTGCCCGGACATTTCACCAGTGGGATTAGCGGCCTTCATTACTCAGTTCTGGGAAGTGGCTTTGTTCCGCCCTCGCTCCCCTCCGACAAGGTCGGCGCTCCTTGTCGAGCCAACAAACGGGATGTTCCCCCTCACTGGTGTCGCTGTCTCCCATGGTAGGATATAGACACGACGAGGTTGCTAGCCACCGCAACCGCAGGTGAATGGCACCGCCGTCGTCGCCGCGCCGGCGGCATGGCAAGACAATGGTGGGGGCAAGGCAGGACCACGATACCTCGACAATCGCTACGAATTGTGCTCGTGTAACTACCAACGTTTAGAACGTGTAATTGTGTGAAATAAGGCAGCCGCTAACACGGTGAACGTAAAAAGTAGGGGACTACTACGCATCACGGAGGAAAAAGCTTTCCGGTTCTAAGTCAGAAATCACATCTCTCCCTATGAGAGCCCGAAAGCGGACATTAGGGAAAATGTGCGAAAGCTTTTTTTTTGGGGGGGGGGGGGGAACGACCGCCCCCCCCCCCCCCCCCCCCCCCCTAGAACCGCCACTGACTTGGGATCCTGTTTCGTGTTCACTCCGCTGCAGCTTTACCTGCTAGGATGTCTCATCTAACCGCCTTATACTAATTATCTCACTGTCACAGTCAGTTAGCTAATTATAAACCTACAATGCAAACGCTTATATTGACAGTAGGTTAGCAATCTTGTGCTGCTACCGTAGGTAAAAATTTTTCCTGTAAACGTAAAGCAAAAAAATTGTGTTTTGGCAAAGTGCTCTCATGAACACCTCACAAATTTGACTTTTTCTTTGTCACTTTGACTTCAATTTCCGCGGCTGGATAAAATCATCGCTGGTTTTTTAGGAGATTGAGTGATTTTACTAGATCTAGCGTGAGATGAAGCTCAGATCAAAGTTCTAATCATACCACGCCGTGGAGAAGGCATTCACTTACCTGCAGTAGGGGTGGATCCAGGCCGCGGGAAACATCCTGGTGGCTTGCCGCCTGGTGGGTAATATGGACCAAAACCGAATAATCGGAAAGCCTTCGTAAAATTCACGGTTTGCACGCACGAGTGTTGCGCTCCTTGCACCTTCGCCGAGCTCCGCACTTTCGTAACGAGATTTCGGTGAGCGCAGATTATATGCAATGATCCGGAGCCCTTCACTATAAAACGTGTCTCGTAACTTAAAAGTGCGATTTTACCGCCTAAAATTTGTGTAACTTAACCAATATCCCTGAAGAGAAAAGTATACAACAGCTGTATCCTACCGGTACTCACCTATGGGGCAGAAACGTGGAGGCTAACAAAGAGGGTTCAGCTTAAGTTAAGAACAACGCAGCGAGCTATGGAAAGGAAAATGATAGGTGTAACTTTAAGAGATCGAAAGCGGGCGGAGTGGGTGAGGGAAAAAACGCGGGTTAATGACATCTTAGTTGAAATCAAGAGGAAGAAATGGGCTTGGGCAGGGCATGTAATGCGAAGGCAAGATAACCGCTGGTCCTTAAGGATAACGGAGTGGATTCCAAGAGAAAGCAAACGTAGCAGGGGACGGCAGAAAGTTAGGTGGGCGGATGAGATTAAGAAGTTTGCGGGGATACAGTGGCGGCAACTGACAAAGAACAGGGTTAACTGTACAGACATGGGAGAGGCCTTTGCCCTGAAGTGGGTGTAGTCAGGCTGATGATGATGATGATGATGAACCTACCTGGTAGACCCTTAAAGGACAACTGCGGAGGTTTTAGATTTCAACGAGCTTAAATGGGTTGAAAGTTTAAACTTGCAGGCAACGCTGCGATGCCATTTTGGGTTAGCGTTTGAAATTGTGACGTAATCTGCGATTAAAACTGCGCCAGCTTTCCGGATTCTCTGCAGCGCACAACACTGGATTTGGAAAATGGGGGGGGGGGGGGGGGCGCATGATCACGTCATCTACGGTGTGGAACATTTTCAATGCAGAAACGCTTGCTTTGCAGGAAAAAAAAAACAACGTTATCAAATGCGAAACCTCTAAAACGTTGTTTGGCTGCAGCCGACGACACACAGTATTGTAGAACTCTCTAAAGCGGTGAAGTTACCCTTTAATAGCCACTACTCTGCAGACCATTCAGCCAGACCTCTTTCATTCCTTATTCGTTCCCGTAAATCTCCGGTTCATGTGTTCCCTTTCGCCTGTGCTGCCCTAGCATCCAGCATGTCCTTTGAAACTGTCCATCAGCGCAAACAAAACTTCACTCACAACCTTTGCACAATAAATACCAATTTTGCTGGGCCAGTAACCTCAGAGAGAGCTGGGTCAGTGCACGGGGCCCACCAGAGGCACAAAATACCATCTGGGGTACTCTCAAAACCCCGAATGTCTTTCTTACAATTGCTATATTTCTATTTCCCTGGCATGAATTGTGCCACACGATAGGCGTCTTCCAAATCCACGCAAATGAGTTCACCTGTAGGCTTGCCTGTTGGCTTGCTTGGAGTAGCTTTCGGAGTCACTGTCACCGTGACAGCTGTGAAGAATGAAAAGGGGGAAACCCGCGTCAAACAAAACAGATTCACGTTTATCATGCATGCAGCAGCAAATGGCATTCAGCTGTCTGAATAAGAATTGAAATGGTTTATTCATACTCGACAATTCTGGACAAAAGCTTGGTTTATTGGGGTTTAATTGACGTCCCAACAAAATCATTTTTGAGCGTGAAACCTTTTATGAACGCATTTTTTTTCTTATAATGTATGATTTCACTATATCATTCAAACATATATCCGCGCCTCACACGACGGAAGTCTTGCATTTTCTTTTTTCTATTAGCGTTTTTTGCTGTCGTCAAAAGCTTTCCCCATTGGTTTTCTGTGGCAGTCTCAAGTGCTCGATGCGATCGATGGAAACACTTTAAAAGAAAGATTTCGATATATATCAGAATAATGGACCATGACCTTCAATACTTCTATACGAGTACCTTACAATTTATTTTTCAGTATTCAAAATTTTTGTCTAAGAATGTTGGACATGTGTCGTGTTGTGAAATTACAGACGGGAAGGCTCCAGAATATGGCTGTCTTTGGACAACTGAATGGCCCTACAATTCCGGTTCCTGGCAGAGACGCTACGTCAGATATACGACAAATTATGCTGTGCGATGTCAGTGCACGTTAAAGAACACCAGGTGGTCGAAATTTCCGGAGCCCTCCACTACGGCGTCTCTCATAGCCTTAGTCGCTTTGGGACGTTAAAACCTCCATAAACCAAACCAAACCAATTTGCATATACACCGATCGGATACTCCTGAAATTATTATTGAAGCAAACTAACTATTCCATTGTAGCTGCAGGCAAAAGTCCGAGATTGCCGTTAGGATGACTGAAAAAAAAATTCCAAGTGGATAGAATTATAGCACTTTAGGTGTTACGGTACGTAGTATCTCTTTTAGGTGCTTTCCACTTATAGGTTAGAAGCAAGTTTTATCTAAGTTTCGTTCTGTTAGCTTATCTGGACCTGTGCTCCCGAAAAGAAATATTACGAAGCAGGAAACGAAGCTGCTTGTTTGTCCTCGTGTCTATTAAGTCTCCTCTAGTTGCCACAACTGAGATATAGTATTGTACTTATATTAGCGCGTAGAATTATGGTCTTGCCGAACCTCATCCTTAGCTACTTCAGCTCTGACTTGCTAGTATGATTTTTTAGAGCAGAGTACATGCCCGAAATAAGCTTGCCTAACTGTTATGCGCCTACAGTGGGATAAGCGACTGCTATGACTAACGTTCCATTTGAGATGCGGGTGCCAAAAGCAGGTTTTGAAATCTTTTCCAATCTGCAGCGCATAATAAAATTGAGCGACGAGGCTTTAAAAGTGTTTGCGCCTCATTTTATCTGACGGCGCTTCGTAGTGGCTCAATATACTTCGCGGCATTTGCAGCTTTAAAGAAAAGTCTTCTGGACGCGTGGTTGCCTTTTCAGGCCTGTAATGAAGCCATCACGTTACCCATTAAATACCAAAATGTCTTGAAAGGTGCGCACGAAGGCTGTCCTCATCATCATCAACATAGTTTATATTCATCGTGCGGTACATGTAGATACCATAAGGTTTCCACTTATGTCGTGCTCTTTGGGACTTCAGGGACATTTTATGAAATGCCATTTGAGCCTGTTTTTTCATAAAATGTTTCACGACACTTCCCTGAGCGAATACTTTATTCCTTTCTACAAGAGACGGGTCAACTCAGATGAATAACGCTCAAAAGATTCGAATACCGTTTTTCAGAACCAAAACTTGCTTTCATTCCTTTTTATTATGTACATTCGAAGAGTGGAGTCACCTTTCTGCGTAACTAATGATCCCTGTTTGTTGAGTAATGCATTAGCTAACATTGTATAACTACCAAATTTCTGTGCCATTAAGCACTTTTCATTTCATTTGATTACCTTAGGCGCCCCAGAGAAGGGGTATTACGTAAAGGGTGGGAAGTATTGGGTTAATATTGTTATGACAGTACATATTTTTTCTAGACTTTCAATCAACTAGATGAGCAGGTGATTACAGCAATATCTCTTTGAAGGCCATTTTAATCCGCAGTTGTGCGGGGAAAGAAGGAATTGGAAAAGTTACAATGAGTGATAACGCTCCTTTTGAAAGAGGATGTACCAAACTTCTTGGGAGCCTAGTCACTCCAGTGAAGCCTCCCTGCATCGAAAGAGTACTTAAAGAAGGTAGGTTCAACAAAACCATTGAACTTGCAATGACGAAGTACTTGTCTTCCATCCTACAGAAGATTCCCTGTGGTCAGTGAGGACCAGTTGAAACGTATTCCTGTCCTGAAGCATATACATACATGCCGGCGTGCGATATATTCAGTTAGCAGCCTTGGTCGCAGTTGCGGTCTGCTGCATTCGTATTGACGCCGCCGCCGTAGCAAGTAGTTCATTCTCCTTTCCATTCCAAACCCCTCGCGCAATTCACCTGACACCTACGCATCCCCAGCGAGGACATTGCCTCTGTCTTTCTTTTATCCCTTCTTACCTCTGTTAACAGCACTAAGTAGACGCCTTTTCAGTGTCGCCGTTACGCGATTTAACTTTGGTTTCGTAATCCACGAAATATATTCAGTTCGTTTACAGATCGTAAAAAAAAAGAAATCTCTGTCAGGTATACACGCTTGCACTCATCACATTCGCTTTCTCTGACCAGAAGTTCTTGGCTACCTGGTATTTTCTTTATCTCAGCAGCACCCTTTTTTTTTTAACCAGATGTCCAGCTCCGAAATAAAAGCACCAGTCTGCGCGCGTTCCAAGATCTTCCCCAAAAACACTGCACAACGTAGAGAAGACAAAATGACTCACTTGTTACGCCACCTCCAGGATTTGGGAAGCACTTCTGCACGGCTGCACGAGCAAAGGAAAAGATTGGATCGTCACTGAGCTTCCGCTGCTTTAATTCTTCCTTGATTATGAATGCTTGAGCTCGGTCGCATTTCGTAACGAATTCCTGACCCTTTATATATGCCCAGTCTGTCCTAGTGTACTCAGGCTGCACTATATGCACACCAAAGCTCCAAAGAGCTGCCATATTTCACAGTAACGCACGCTGACTTATCCACAATTCCTCGATTTACATATGGCCGTGTCACCTCAGGCTCTCACTGCAACAGCACAAAGCTCAGCAGGACATGTTTTGGGGCTAATTGGTGCGTGATGGATTCAACGAATGGGACGCTCATCTGAGACGATCACTAAAGAGCCAGACAGCCACAAGTCCGGTTTCGTCTCAATTATGAATAACAATACTGCGCCAATCCCGTCTTATCTTTCCAGAAATCGTCAGCTCAAGGATGTTGAATCCAGGACTCTATGCAGCTTCTTAATGCTGACGACGCCATAGTTAATACGGGGCACTCCGGTCTGATAGATTTCGAAAGAAACTAACAGAAACTAGCCAGAGCACTTGGCCAGTGTCGTACGCTCGGTGCAATTAGAGTTCTTAAGTGTAAATGCAAGTCGGTTGGTTTGTCTATACAGTGTCTACGAGGCGGTCCATGATCGGCCACATGTCGGGGTTAGCATACCTTCGCAGGCCGTGAGTGAGGCCAGCGAAACCAGCAGGAATGCGACGAGCCTGACTGCGTCCATCCGTCCCGACTGAGCGGAGACGACTGCTCGTCGACAGCTGCGTCGGCTCTCTTTAGCTGTTCGCTGCGACCCTGGCCCGCTGAGGACGGCGGGCCTTGGGAAGACCCGGTTCGCAGGCGCAGTGCCACGCTGCGGTTGCGGTTGGAGCCGCACTTCGTAGCCGGGAAGAAAGAAAGAAAGAAAAGAAAGAAAGAAAGAAAGAAAGAAAGAAGGAAAGAAAGAAGGAAAGAAAGAAAGAAAGAAAGAAAGAAGGAAAGAAAGAAACGAAGGAAGGAAGGAAGGAAGGAAGAAAGAAAGAAAGAAAGAAAGAAAGAAAGAAAGAAAGAAAGGAAGGAAGGAAGGAAGAAAGAAAGAAAGAAAGAAAGAAAGAAAGAAAGAAAGAAAGAAAGAAAGAAAGAAAGAAAGAAAGAAAGAAGGAAGGAAAGAAAGAAGGAAAGAAAGAAAGAAAGAAAGGAAGAAAGGAAGAAAGGAAGAAAGAAAGAAGGAAAGAAAGAAGGAAAGAAAGAAAGAAGGAAAGAAAGAAGGAAAGAAGGAAAGAAAGAAGGAAAGAAGGCAGGAAAGAAGGAAAGAAGGAAAGAAGGAAAGAAGGAAAGGAAGAAAGAAGGAAAGGAAGAAAGAAGGAAAGGAAGAAAGAAGGAAAGGAAGAAAGAAAGGAAGGAAGGAAGAAAGGAAGAAAGGAAGAAAGAAAGGAAGGAAGGAAGGAAGAAAGAAAGAAAGAAAGGAAGGAAGAAAGAAAGAAAGAAAGAAAGGAAGGAAGGAAGGAAGAAAGAAAGAAAGAAAGAAGGAAAGAAAGAATGAAAGAAAGAAAAAAGAAAAAAAGAAAGAAAGAAAAAAGAAAAAAAGAAAGAAGGAAAGAAAGAAAGAAAGAAAGAAAGAAAGAAAGAAAGAAAGAAAGAAAGAAAGAAAGAAAGAAAGAAAGAAAGAAAGAAAGAAAGAAAGGAAGAAAGAAAGAAAGAAAGAAAGAATGAAAGAAAGAAAGAAAGGAAGAAAGAAAGAAAGAAAGAAAGAAAGAAAGAAAGAAAGAAAGAAAGAAAGAAAGAAAGAAAGAAAGAAAGAAAGAAAGAAAGAAAGAAAGAAAGAAAGAAAGACACGCACTAAATCTGCGTACCAACTACTTACAACTGTTTCAACGGTGGCCTAATTTGCTTTGTCAGAATTACAGCTACTCGAAAGTGTAACTGTGCTGCTGTCGTAAAAATTTGCTTTAGTGACAACTAAGCACCCTGGTGTAGTACTTGGCCGCAACCTCCTATGAACAAACCAATTAACCCTCGGCCCTCAGTTCCCAGTGGCTGCGGAGCATCTGACCAAGGCGGTGGTCAGACCTGTGACGCAGCGGAGGGTGCTAAGAACCTCTGGCTCCGGACAGGTCAGCATTGGAAACTGAACCTGGCAACGTTCAGATTAACAGAGAATTGAGGGCTAGTTGGGGACTAGTATTAGAATCCATCTTGGTACCGCGCAAAAAGACAAGGGACGAGTAAGAAACCAACAAGACAGAACGTTCTGTCTTGTCTGTCTCTTCCTCGTCCCTTGTCTTTTTGCAGGGCATGTAATGCGAAGGCAAGATAACCGCTTGTCCTTGAAGGTAACGGAGCGGATTCCAAGAGAAGGCAAGCGTAGCAGGGGGCGGCAGAAAATTAGGTGGGTGGATGAGATTAAGAAATTTGCGGGAATATGGTGGCCGCTGCTGGCGAAGGACAGGGTTAATTGGAGAGGCATGGGAGAGGCCTTTGCCCTGCAGTGGGCGTAGTCAGGCTGATGGTGATGGTGATGATGATGATGAAGTTGTGTTCATATTAAGAAGGTGAGAAGTTTGCGGGGATACGGTGGCTGCAGATGGCAAATGACTGAGCTGATTGGAGAGACATGGGAGAGGCATTTGCCCGGCAGTGGGCGTAGTGAGGCTGATGATGATTAAGATGAAGCTTAATATGAACATTCCTAACGCAACAAACAGGCGGGTACGTAGAGAAGATTTAACAAAACGCAAGCGCTGTCGTGCTGATTTTTTATAAAGGTAAAAGGATATACACACACAACATTAAAGCCAATGTTCCCATTGACTAACAACTAGCCTGAAGGCAATGCTGACATTGTTAAGCTTAATAGTTTTCACCTTTCCTTCGGCTCTGCGCTCTCCCCTTTCGCCTAACCCCATCACCGTTTTGCGTCGGGTGTAGCAGCAGAATGAACCTCGGTTTGATTAACCAGTTTGGTTAACTCTGTAGTACTCTTTGCATAAAAACAGCGCAGCAGACGGGACCAAGAAGAGAAGACACAAACATAGCGCCTGTGTTTGTGCCTTCTCTTCTTGGTCTCGTCTGATGCCCTGTTTATATGCAAAGAATGTACCAACTAGCCCGGCTTATTCCTCTCCTGTCTTTAGTATTACCTACTCTCGTTCCCGTCTCTTTCTTTCATTCCCTTTTTCCCTCATCTCAAGGCGCAGCCACCGCTTTCCGCTTAGAGTGGGACACATGTTGTTGGTGTTGTTGCTGGCCTCTAGAAGAATGGCACATCCCACAGTTGGGGAATAGTCAGGGTGCTTTGCACATTCAAACATTAGGAACAGTTAAGATTAACGTATTTGAAATTTTGTTGTAATGGAAAATTTTCCCATAATTTTAACTAAAAAAAGAATCTCCCTGACAAAATCATGTAATTGTGAAGGTAGTCGCACGCTGCTTTTCGGACATAACCCCTGGAGCTTGCTTAGATGAGAGAAGGACCTTAATAGAAAGTGGAAGCCCTAATCGAGCGAGGGGAAACTCCAGATGACATCTACGCAGAGAGCCAATTTTATCTGCTTTCCTCAAAACAACCTCTTCTTTTTCCCTCCTTCCTCCCTCTCTTTCTCTATTCCTAATTTTCCTAATTTCCTATTGCTAATTTTCCCTACATTACCTTTATGTACAAGCTGTATCATAATGTAGCCCATTTTGCGCACCCTCATGTTCGGTTGTGTCGTCATCAACACAGATCTGCATGCGTAAAATCCGAGGAAAGTGGGAGCAGTCAACACACAACAAAATTTATATCCCTAAAGCAGCGTGTTATTTAAGCTCGTACATCAGCTCAACATGTCTGTGGCCCGTTAGCCTTTTTTAAATGCTTCGTCTTCGGAACATATCGAGATCGTGTTCCTCATGTTCACTCTTAATAAGTCGACTCATGGTCAAAACACCCTAAGAGATCGTACTCCAATTACAACTTCTCTAAGCAATTCGCTCCAGCGGGTTTTACAAACCCAACCCTGCATATCAATCTGTGTCGCTACGACTGTGTTTGCCTTCCCTTAGTACCCTGGCAGACGCCCGGATGTTTGTTCTGGAAAACATGTCTTTAACTGACAAAAACCTAATCAACGGACTTGAATTTTAATAAAAAAATTAGGTGTTTATGTTATTTATTTGTTTATTTATTTATTCAATACTGCCAGCAACCTTTTGGCCGCCAAGGCAGGAGTGGTTAGAAGTCAAAACAACAAGGTCGTAGAAAAAGTCACTTTTTTAAACTTTTTTGCCTGTATCTTTTTTGAATGCATCTTTGGCTCATGTGGTGATAAACTGGCTTTTTCGAACAATAAACTCAGTTGGAACTTGGCTTCAGTCCTGTCTTGTATGTGTTTGCCTCCATCTTTTCGCGTCAGTACGCTTTTGCGCAAATCGTATCACAGCTACCGCAATACTATGGCAACTACTACTCTAGCTAGAGCATTAGGTCACCTCTATTGTATTACTACCCATCCTTCTGGCCTTCCTTACCATATTGTATGCTATCATGGTGAATTACTCCTTTCACTATTAATACCAAAATTGGAAGTACTCAGAACAAGATAGTGGGAGTTATTTTTGGTGTGCCTTCAGATCGTGTTTTGAACCTTTGGTGCCGAACGTTGGTTTTTGTGTCAATTTCTAAAGCATTTTAATATGCGCAGATTTTGGGCGGTAAACAAGAAAACCCTTGTCCGCTTACGCAATCTAGCTAATCTAACTACACTAAACAAAACCTCTTTAGCGCAAAACTTCAGGAATGACACGGAGACGGGAAAGACACCCAGACGCTGATAGTCGTGCAGCAGCCAAAAGCCCTCGCATTCCTCGCATTCCTCTCTATATGTCCTCTTTTGTGTGCTTTGTATTTATGTATGTACTTTATATATATATATATATATATATATATATATATATATATATATATATATATATATATATATATATATATATATATATATATATATATATATAGGTTGCGAAAGCGTGAAGTACTAGACTGCTTATAAGAATATATAGCGAAGTATACGCTTCGTTAAAGGAAACAAATTTATTCAACTCGACGTTTCGATCGGAAGACCGATCTTCTATATATACCCTGTTTAATCCTGTGCTGTATGGCATCTCTGTATATACTGGCTGTTGCTGCTCTATAAACGTTCATGGACTTAGCCAAGGCCCGGTCGGACATTTTAGCCCGGAGAACGTTCCAGTGTATAACTGGAGAATAAATTGAATACTGAAATGAATTGAACTGCACCCTACATCTGCGCTCCTACACAACGTTATACTTTCGCAATAGAACGGTTGCTCGTAACCCATCGGGGTTGTGAGCCGCTGTATTCATACAGGTACGGTGGGAGGGGGGGGGGGGGGGGGGGGGGGGTGCATGTGGAGTACTCTTAGGCTCCGATGTTTAACCAAGGAGAAAGACACCGCCCACTTGCCAATGCGCACTGCTATTCCAAAGCCCATGAACTCGATTACGCGTCACCAAGGGCACCGCCTGGCGTCCTACTTTATCACCCACGCTATTTCCATGTTCTGGAGCCAGCTTGTTTGGCCTATTTAGTCCAGTGTGCGCACGAAAGGGGTCCCTTCGTTGACATCTGCTTTGAAACTGAGAAGGAAATCTAATAAGAGTGCAGAAAGGCCGTGGCACAGTAGGGTTAATGAGTAACTTGTGCACTGCACTTACGATGAGAGCAGTCGTCGATCACGTCAGACGCCATGAATGTAAATCATACGTACATAGCGCTGATTCCTCTGTTTTGCATGCACATACGAAGCCATTTTTCAGCGGGAAGCCTTTTAAGAATGCAATTTTTTTTCATACAATGGAAGATTTCAATATGAGAATCAATATATCCACAGATCACCAGACGGCAGTCTTACTTTTTTTTTCTATTAACGTTTTGGCTGTCGTCAAAAGCGTTCCCAATTCGTTTTCTATGGCAGTCTTATATGTTCGATGCGATCGATTTAAACACTTTAAAAGAAATAGTTTGATACATATGAGAAGAATGGGTCATTACCTTCAATATTTCCGTAGCACTACCTTTCAATTTTTCAATTTTCAAAATTTTCTCCGAGAAAGTTCGACATGATTTAACAACTTCAAGAGCTTTCTAAATGGCACCCATTGTCGGCGTCATTGACAACGTGAAAAGAGTGCAAAAATTTTTCTGTCATCTGATTAATCAGTCTCGGTGATGAGATCAAAAATCAGACAATAATTCAGACCAAACGTCGAAATCTGTGGATCTGAAGTCATAAGCACGTCGTAACACTGCGACCCACTTCTGAGCAATTTGCTGAGCTAAAGCTGTGGCTAAAAGTACAAAGCAACGTAAACATACAACGCATCGCAGGATACCGACTACAAATGGCTGCTGCAGTCGGCTTCCCATCTGCTCACAGAGCACAGCCTCTTTCTGCGTTGATTTATACATAGGCGACGAGGTACGATGCGTCTGTCGACGCTACAGCCTATGTTCAGAGCACAACTGAAAACGATTACGCCTGTAACCATTTCTCGCTCCACAAACGGCAAATGCAATTATCTCGCATATACAAAAACCGCTGTTTCGTTATGCTTTTAGGTGACGTCAGTTGTACAGCGAAGCCATTCAACGAAACCATTCATCAACAAGCAGCTGTTCCTAATTTGTTCTAGCGTTTGGATGCCACGGTGCACACACTGAATGGAGATTCTTGACATGTACAGTCTTTGTCAAAAGTAACCAGGCTGCGTGGTTTGCTTCTAGCTCGTACAGTGGAGCCCTAACAGCTTCCTTGAAGCTGAAATGGTTGTTAAAGGTAAGGACTGGGGGTCCTCTTACCTTCCAACAGCTTTTGATGTTTGGGAAAGTCACAAGAGCTCCACTATACAAGCTAGTAGCAAACCATGCAGCCTGGTTACTTTTGACAAAGACGGTACTTACCGCTTACTAACGTTAAAACCTGCACCTTTTTATGGTTCACCGCATTACCCTTCAACCATGGTACAACTGCCCGTACAGAATACTGCAGAGTTCCTAATGCACTGTATAGTGAAGGAACCTTGGCCCCAATTGCAAGCATTCTTAGTAGTTCTCGTCTGGTGAGCACAAAGTATTTTTCTAACCCCTGCACGCGACATCTTTGCGAGTTAAAATTCGAAGCCCCGATATCGTACCTGCGTAATGAGTTTCATCAAGCATACAATTCGATTAGACTGAACAACTAAGTAAAGAAGTAGCCTTAGTGAGAACACTTCACGCTGAGATAAAAAAATGTTGTCGTATACCATTCCGTGAAATTGAATTTCAGACTTACTACATTTGCTAAATTACATTTATGTAAGATTATATCCATCACAAAGCCCACCCCCCCCCCCCCCCCGCTCCGACTTGTACTGCTACTAACAAATAAAAAAGCCAATTTTATCAAAAGAGTACAGCAACAGCGCGACTTTAATTTTACTTCATCGAGATATCAGAAGAAACATATGGAAAGCTATAGTTTACCTAGGGGTACTTATCTTTGTCGCAAAGACACCAATAAATTAAATAAATATTGGACAATTCGATGAAGGCACCATCAAGGCCATACAAAACTGCCGAAAATTTCCGCTAGGAATATTACCACTGCTACCCATTCCTTTAAACCAAAGAGCTTGGATTATTTTACAGCTTTAGCATAGAACGTTGCCACAAGCCCTGAAAATCTAGTCATTTCTGCTGCGCCTTTGTACTGCGCACTGTTCAGATTGCTTGTCCTCAACAGTAGTCTACAGTTTAGAACGAAGGATTGATAGGTTTTTTTTTTCTTTTAACAAAATTTTAACATGTGTCCTCTTAAGAGCGCCATGACAATCGTGCCCTCTTGTCACAATAAATTGGATCAGTTCTCTTTCCAGGTATGGCACACTTAATTTTGACCACTTTATACATTAATTTTTCACTGAGAAGCTATTTTACACGATAAGACAATTTTTGAAAAGTAAAGTTCAATCTGTGAACACGAGGTAGTCAACATTACAGAAGAAAAATGGCGGACCGGGTGGGTGGGTGCAAAGTCTCCATACACTAGCAGCGCGACCAGAAGAAAAAAAAAGACGGGTAGGACACGACAGCTAACCATCTGAGTCAAATCTATCGCTGATCCTCCCTCCCTTGCTGGTTGCTGAGCCAGAATTTAAGAACACGAGACAATTAATGTTTTAAGCAGCGCAGTTGATAGAAGTAACAGCACTGAGTCCATTCCGTCCCTTCTACTGTGTCCATGACGATGATTCTGGCTCCGTGAGTAAAAATAAAATGGGCGATGATGAACAGTGCAGTTCCACGGAACTGTCTGTGGCGGATGTACTGTGCGTAAATGGATGGTCGCCCAGAGGAAATGAAGAGTGAGACAGCTGTTCAGAAGAGCGCCGTGAAAAGGGGCCGAAGACGTGCGAAGCACGATTCCATGGCGTTCCTGATGACGACGAACACAGCAGTAGTCGCCACTTCGACCAGCAGGAACTGCATCAGACAGAAAAGCACGATAAGTGGTACTGATCGAGATTTCCGCCCACTTAACAGTGGCACTGAACACTTGCTTAACAGAGATTATTCAACACATGAGCATGAAACACTCCATCATCTACTGACACCGGGACAGACTGCGACAACAAAAAAAAGCGGTAAGGTTTTAACGTAGCTAAACCGAGCAAACGTGCGAAAGCAAGTGTTTAGCCTGGCTGGCACTTGTTTTTGCTCTGCTGGAGCGTCGGCACGTCCGGCGATGCTATTAAATCTATAGCAGTATTAGTTGATGAAGAAGACGATGTGCAATGCAGAGCATGAGAGAGTGTTGCAATTGAATACGTGGAGTGATGGGCTGCGGCGATAGCCTAGTGCTCTTGTGCAGTGGCCAGCGAAGCTGAGCTGTTCGCGCTGCCGCGGGTTCGAAGCCCAGACTTGGCAACATTTATTTATTTTTTATTGTTTGTCCAATGTCACCCTCAAGGTCAAGCTCCACATAAACTCGGTGAGCCGGTTAGGCCTAGTGAAGTAGTGCTTTCGCTCCAAAACCCATACAATACATGCGAGAGCACTTATAGTTCGGATGATACGGACGAAGACGTACAGAGTTCTGCTCAGGTAAAAGCTCACGGAAAAGGGCCACAAGTGTGTTTCACCGCACGAAGCGGATTTAAATTGTTTAACGGCGGAACAAACCATTGACTAGTCAACGCAAGTTTGGTTCAAACCCTTTTCCTAAGCATTTCATCCCATAAAAGCCGACCACCAATCCGGGGCAAATGTTGTACCCATTAGAAAACCGGTTGGTATACTCGGTGGCACAGGAGACCGAACCCCGCACCTCCGGCATGCGAGGCGGATTCTCAAACCACTGGGCCACAGCTGCGGTCCAGTCTCAAGACTTAACAGGTAGAATGAACGAAACATCTCAAAGGCACTTGGCGCACAGTTATACTGATGCTGCAGGATTCACTCGCACACGTCGTTTACGATGGGCGAGTTAACAAAAGAGCAGAAAATGCAAGAAAACATAAAAAATAAAGGAAAGGAAACGCGGTACGAAAAGGGGACGCGTACTCTTTTTTAGCCTGCGCTTTCAGGGCTGCAACATTACTCGAGCGTTGTGCTCCCTTGCCGACCTAATTCACATCCATCATACTTCGACATTGAAGTTTATCAGGGGCTGTTACACGAATCAGAAAATTATGCCGCGAAACTTCGCAACGCTTAAAACTTCGCAACGAAACTTCGCGTTGCGAAACTTCGCAACGCTTAAGTTTTCAATCTGAATATAGTGCACATCAAAACGCGGCACTGACACTAAAAAATTGAATGCACTGGGGGTGATTCGTTAACAATAAAGCACTTGTGATAATTCAGTACGTACTAGGCTTGGTTTCTGGGCTTAAAGACCCAAAGCGACTCAGGCTATGAGGGACGCCGTAGTGGAGGGCTCCGAATAATTTCGATCACCTGGTGATGTTTAACGTGACCGAAATGCGACCGCCGCGGCTGGGATCGAACCCGCGTCTTTCGGATCAACAGCCGAGTGCCGTAACCACTGAGCCACCGGGGCGGCTCGGGTACGTGGTAGTTTCAGCGCGTATAGACAGTAATTATTCGTGTAGAGAGATATTGTTTTATCACGAGCCTATTATACGAATCCCTACTTGGCTCATTCCGTAGCGTATACCGTCAACATCTATCACGTGACGAGCACCACTTACGTTAATTAGGAACGCTTTGGTAGCCCAAGTCACAACAAAGTCTCTAGGTACACTTTAGTGTCGGTGTTGGGCATTAGAAAAATACAGCCAGCATCACGGCGACAGCTCTCTCTTAGTTAGCGCGCCACTCGGCAGGGCGTCAACACTTGGAATTTGCTGATATCAGATGTAACTACTGCGGCCACACCGGCAACCTAAAGTTAGCGTACCGAGCTGTACATAATTTTAAAGGCGCTCATCGTTTATCAAAACTTAACTGAAACCACGCGCACACTTCTTCCTCTACAGTCACTGCATACATTCAGCCACCCCCCACCCCCCCCCCCACCTCCACCCCCCCCCCCCCAAAAAAAACACCTGTCTAAACCTAACATAACAAATAAATCCCACAAAAAAAATTGATTTCTTTGATTTATTGAGGTTTAACGTCCCAAAGCAACTCAGGCTATCTAAACCTAACATAACAAATAAATCCCACAAAAAAATGATTTCTTCGATTTATTGGCGCTTAACGTCCCAAAGCAACTCTGGCTATGATGGACGCCGTAGTGAAGGGCTCCGGGAATTTCGACCACCTGGGGTTCTTTAACGTGCACTGACATCGCACAGTACACGGGCCTCTAGAATTTCACCTCCTTCGAAATTCGGCCGCCGCGGCCGGGATCGAACCCGCGTATTTCGGGTCAGCAGCCGAGCGCCGTAACCTAAATCCCACAAAAGGACTCTGGGTGTTTGCGAACAACTTAATGCGTACGCTATAATCCTTAGAGCCGCAATCTTTCGTAACTTAAATTATTCCTTAAAATACTGCTTAAAAATCTTAAAACTATAAAAACAGACATCGAAACCGAGAATGCAAATAGGCCTTATTCTCTAAAAGTTTCATTAGTGGTATGGACAAAATGGTGGCCGCATTGCACAGGCGAACTAGCTTCTGCGAATGATGATCACATTATAAGACCTGATAAACGACCGAAAACAAGAGTGGAATTTCTTATTTAAGCAGTGCACAGTCGTAGCAATGACAGCGAAGTCAAGAAACCGTGAACATCAGAATTCAGTTGCGTCAACACAAAACGGCGCACGGCCATGAAGTTGGACTAAATGGTTAAGACAAAGAGCAGACAGTACACTAAAGAATTTCTTTAAATGTTTGTATGTCAAAAACGCGCCGGAGCTGCTCTTATCCCTTTATGGGATAACGGGACAGATCGGTCCCGCTTTTTACTCTCACGAAAAACCTCCGTACGCGGCAGCGGGTGAATTTCTGGGCAACAGTCTTGTCGCGCCATCTATCTTGAGTCTTTGAGAACGCTTGTGCCACTAAGTTTTAGGTTTTCCTGTAGATGGCACCACCAGCATTCAAAGCTGAACTTTTTCCTTTGTGACGATTTGTGCCGGTAAAATTGCTCCCGCTTGTTCGCGCCCAAAAAGATTTCGAGATGAATGGTAAGTTTTTCCTTTTCTGTCCTTCAAGGGAAATACTTGGTGCATGCCCTAAACGATTTATTAGGTAGTCAGAATCGCAGAGTGCACGAAAAAGAGGTCTCTATGAGCGCCAGAGCCGGATTGACGCGATCGAAAACACTAGCGAACGTCAAGGGCGCGCTCCAGGGGGCATAATTTTTGCACACAGTATGCTGAAAGTATGCTACGACTAACGAAGTAAGCTGTGGATGTTAATAATTCTAAGTTTCGTTTCGTTTACGAATTCGCAGGGGGCTCGCTTCCGCGGGATGAAGCGCTGGCGCTCTACTTCAGTTTGCCTGACGAGTCTGAGACTAGCGAAGACGAGGCCCAAAGCAGCGAGGACGACTTTGTCCCTGAGCTTGCGCCGTCGAATTCGAGCTTTGAAGACGACGAAATCGAAGCTGTTCCATCAATGAGCAAGCGCCAACGGCGGTCTACTCCTTCAAAAAAAAAGTTTCAGGAGGAAACGGAATGCGCTCCTGCTGGATCAAGGTGGAGAGAGTGAGCCAGAAGAGGAGGAGGTCGGCAGTGCATGGACTACAAATGAACCGCTAAGTACAGTTCAAAACCCAAAGACATGGGATTCTCAAACCTCCCCAAAGGCGCCAGCACGCCCAGTTGATGCATTCGCGCTCCATTTTGATTATGAGATGATTGAATTCATAGTTGAGCAGACGAACCTCTTCGGTGCAAAGAAGTACCCAAGGAAGTGGCAAATTCTGACAAAAGAAGAGTTACGAGCGTATTTTGGTGCACTGCTGTTGATGAGCGTGTGCCCAAGGCACCACCTGTATCAGTATTGGAGCCGTGACCCTCTCTTTCATTGTGAAGAAATTTCAAAGCTGATGTCCTTCAAACGATTTCAGCAAATTATGAACTCGCTTCATGTGAATGACACAACGAAAGAAAAAAAGAGAGGAGAAGAGGGATATGACCGTCTGGCCAAGGTGCGCCCTCTTATTACAAAGCTGAACCAAAAGTTTCAAGAATACACTCCCTCCTGTCATCAATCAATTGATGAAAGCATGATCGCTTTCAAAGGAAGGTCAAGCATGAAGCAGTACCTTCCTTTGAAACCGATCAAACGTGGGTACAGAGTGTGGTGCAGGGCAGACGCACAGACTGGTTACCTGCTCCAGTTTCAGGTATACGAGGGAAGAAATGAGCAGCGGCCCGCAGGCCAAAGCTTAGGCGAGTATGTCGTCATTTCCCTTTCTGAAAGCGTAGAGCCTGGCACGCAGCTCTACTTCGATAACTATTTCACGTGTACACCACTCATGCAAACGCTTGCCCAGAAGGGTACCTTGGCCGCGGGTACCGTTCGTGTCAACAGGAAGGATCTTCCTGACGATCTAAAGAAAAACAACAAGCTTCAGAAGGGAGAGTACCTGTGGCGCAGCAAAGGCAATGTCTCAGCATACCAATGGCATGATTCAAAGAACGTTCATGTTCTATCTAAATTTCACGACCCGAACGAAACTGAAGTCCAAAGAAAACTTTCTAATGGTTCATCAGTGGGTGTGGTCTGCCCCAAAGCGGTCGCTGACTACAACCGTTGGATGGGGGCCGTGGACAAGTTCGACCAGAAAAGAAACTCCTATGCGGCTGACAGGCGATCGAAAAAGTCGTGGTATCGCATATTTTACTTCCTTTTTGACTCAGCAGTTGTAAACAGCTTCATTCAGCACAGTGGCAATAGCGACGAGAGCTACATGTGGTTTCGGCTCGTTCTGGGACGGCAGCTGATCAATGGGCAAACGTTCCGACACTACAGGTCTGTTGGGCCGTTCCGCAAGAACAAAGGTGGCACTAGGAGCGTCCAAAAAATGGTCGGAATTGCGGACGAAGTAAGGTTTGCAGGTAATGGGCACAACCCACGGAAAGTGCCAAACAGGCGAAGATGTAGGTGGTGTTCCACCTCCGAGAGTGAAACCCGCACGAAGTTTGTGTGTGGTGTGTGTAATGTACCCCTGTGTGCAACCTGCTTCGGCCCCTTCCACCAACAACGACAGAACTAACCACAGCTTGGTGCTCGCGTGAGTCAATGGGACAGTGTTGTCCCACTTTTTCAAAAGGACAGCATGTGCCAATGGGACACATGCGTCCCACTTTTTTTCATTAAACTATTGCTGCTATTGTTCTGAAATTTCTTCCATATCATTTCTGAAGATTCCTAGACCCGAAAAGTGTGTAGTGTTTTTCTCTATGTTATGGAAATTATAGGTGAACCCACAAAGGGTTATGTGCATGTTTATGCAACAACTGTATGCACTGTACTGTACATGTTAGTTGTATTGCTGCATATGCAGAATTTACCAAGCACTGAAGTTAGCGGTTCTACGAACCAACAATAAAAACTGACCATTTACTACCAGTTTCCAGGTGCCATTTGCCAGTGTTTCAATCGAAGTTTTGCATATGCAGATTGTAGATTGTTGACTTTACCAGAATGGAAGCTTGGGCGAGTTGGTGATGGTTCACTTGCCACATAGCGCTAAAAAGACACGGACACAAGGGAGACACACAGGACGGGCGCTAACTTACAACAATGATGTCAATAAACACAACAATGATGTCAGGAATGGTGTCAAGGGGCGTCTTGCTGGCCACATTAACTCTAAAGAAAAGGATGGAAAAACAAACAAATGTCCTGGCTGCTATCCAGATTTCAAAAGCTCTGTTGTCATTGATTGCCACAAAGATCAGCTTACCAGGGAAATCATAGAGGCATTCAATATACACTCACAAAATGAAGATATGTGCGTCAGTGCTGCCTCAGTGTTCCTTTCTGACAAGGAAATGCTTTTCATGTCTGCTAATTTGTAAATCCTGTTTGACGATAACGCTTTTTGAGTGCTTCCTTTTTTTCAAATGTTTTTATCTCCTCTTCTCTGTTATATTGCCTGGTTTCATGCAATAAACTTCAGTTGTAAGTTAGCGCCATCCTGTGTGTCTCCCTTGTGTCCGTGTCTTTTTAGCGCTATGTGGAAAGTGTTGAGTTTACCGTCCCGAAGTGACCCATGGGCTGCTAGAGGCGACGTAGTAGAGAGTTGTGGCGAAATTTAGACCACCTGAGGCTCTTTAACCTGCGCTGGCATCGCGAAACACACGGGCAACTTGCGTTTTGAACCCGGATCGATACCGGGTCCTCTGGTTCAATAGTCGAAAGCACTAACTACTGAGCCACCGCAGCGGATGAGTTGCACGTTCTGCGCAGTGTTGGGACGTTTTCGTTTATCTATTCACGAGCCGTATCATGGTCAACAGCGGTTATTACGGGAAGGATACAAAGCCTTCCCGCAGGGGGAGATGGGGGGGGGGGGGAGTAGCGATAACCTAGGAGTCCATCCTCTTAACCCCCCTCCCTTTCTCTAACTTGAGTCTTCCACTGCTGACAGTACACTGCATTCCTGGCCTCCCCTAATACGTTTGCATGTCGTGGGCTTCCGAACTGAGGACGACCAATAGTTTAGCGCATTAGGTTTTTTTTGTTCGTTTGTTTTCTTACCACAAAAATGAACCTCATGGAATCGAAGGTCGACACCTGCAAAGTGGACAGAGAAGAAACAACGAGTAAGTAATGTCATCGAGATGACGCGACAGAAATTAAGGAAAAGTACAATGGGGGACTAAATTCTCCAGGACGCGCGACAGGCAATTTTGGCTAATTAGCTATAACCTGCTATCATTAGCACACATCACAGCACGTGATTCCAACTTTCACATCGGCATGTGCGGTCTCCAGCCCGCGGCTAATCACGTACAAAGCTACCAGCTTCGGTCTCCCCGTTAACGTGTCCTGGAGACTTTTTTCCTCGACAGTACCTAGACAATAATGGGAAACGGTGATGTGTTGGGGTGTAGCCGCGAACCTTACATACAGGGACAAAACCACAAGCAGAATGCACTATAGTCGGATACAACTTAAGTCTGCAGTGAAGCTCCGCCCACATTCTGCCTCCGCGCACAGAATTCCTCCACGACAAAAACATAGTCCGCTGGTTAAACGTTTCTTGTTACCTAAATAACAAACTTATCACACGAAAAAAATTATGAGCTCTAGAATTTTGATACACGGATTGTTTGATATAGTCAAGCACTAAAAAGCTTATTTCGTTTACTGTTGCGACTGGCCAGCGAAGTAATACAAGACGCCGCGGACCGTCGCCCAGTGTTGGCAACTGCTGTTTTTTTAAGTTGTATCCTACTATAGACAAGTAGCTGCCTGCAGGAATGCTGCGGTGGTATAAAATAGTGTGCACACTTGCAACTTGTCAGACTTTTATTAAGTAACCGCGCTGCGTGGTGGGGGAAAGCCGTTCTCCTGTCTCACTCTACCTAACGCTACAGCCGTTCTCTTCGACGCTCTTAAAGGGACACAGATTTTTCGGGTGTCCATTTTCTTTTGTTTGTGTCTTGAAAGAAACCCTACGGGCCTCGCGGTCATGAAAATAAGCGCAAAGCACGGGTACGCAGCGTTAATAATTAATTCCAAGTGATTTCGTACCGGTAATTCCGGTTTCGGTCGTCGCCAGAGCTGAAGTGTATCTGACGTCACGATCGACAGGCTAACCTGGGCTATTCCACATTCATGATGACGTCGGTGTCGCCGGCAAGCGCTGGTTGTTGCTGTGAACAACCACGTGTTCGATGACGTCACAATAATTGGGGCAAGTGCACCTTGACGTCACACGATGTGGGCGGAAACGCTCAGCGGCTTATAGGATAGCATTCACAATCATATAAGGCGTCTCCTTACGCCCATGAAGCAAGTCATATCCCTTGTCTGCGTTCGCAAGTTTGTACGTCTGTACCCTTTTAAGCCTATTTCCTCGCTCTACTACCCAGCCCGCCACCGGTAATATTCTCTGACTTCTTTTTACTTATTACGACACTGCGCATAGTAACCGCCTTTTGTCACTGGAATCGTAAAGTTTCCCGGATGTACACTATTTGCTCCCGTCTATTTGTTTGCTGGAACGTTCAGATTTCATTAGAACACATTTCGTGATATCGCCTTACTATACTCATATGTCGCGTTCTCCTTAAGTATCCCTAAGATCCCCCAGCACCCAATTATCTTTCATTATCCCTCGAGCGATAGTATATAACAGTTGTATCTTACCGGAATTAATTTAAGTGCCAAAAACCCAGAGGGTAATAAAAAGGTTCAGCTTAAGTTAATGACGACGCAGCGAGCTATGGAAAGTGATAGGTTTAATGTTAAGAGTAAACAAGAGAGCAGAGTAGGTCAGAAGAACAAACGCGGAATAATGGCATTGTAGTCAAAATGAACAAGAACAAATGGGCTTCGGCATGGCACGTAATGCGAAAGCAAGATAACCGATGTTCGCTTATAGGTAGGTGTTAGACTTTACGGCTGAATTCAAAAAAAAAGATTAAGTTACGCTGAACTCAATCGAAGTTATGTTTTAACGTGAAAAGGCCAGTACTGTTGCCATACATGCCATAGCGACAGCTCGCTATTGAGTAGTAGTCACACTCATTACAAGGCGAAAACTTAAAACCGTGGAAGCCAGGGGCATGGTGATGCGGGGACCCGTTAGATTAGTTGCAGCAGTCATAATCCGCTTAGGATTAGGAGCAGTCATAATGCTTAGGATACAGTCATAATGCTTAGGATGCAGTCATAATGCTTAGGAGCAGTCATAATCCGCCTTTTTCACAAGGCCGTTCTGCGCATGCGCGCCGCTTCTCCAGCTGCACTAGTTAAATACGAAAACCGCCAGCTCCTACTGTGCATGCGCAGTTCATGTTAGTGAAAGGCGTATGCGACAGATGGCGGCACCTGTCAAGCACCGTTTTGCTTTCAACCAATAGCAGACGAATTTTGGCCACTCCCCAGAGGGCGCCAAGTCTTGTGAAAAAGGCTGATGACTTGGTTAAGCAGGTATTTCGACTGCGTGCAAGGGCACTCAAAGCCATGCACAAGTGTCACGAAAAAGATGACTATCATGTTCTGGCTACCACTACGTTTAAGTGTCAGTTCCATTGCTGCCTTCAACACGCAAAATACTCGGCGCCTCTTCCTCTCGCTCAACCTAGCGCACCTACCCACGGATAACATGGAAGCCAGCCTATCAGAAAACCAATTCCCGCTTGCTTTCTTGCCTAAAGGTTCTCTAATTTAACTCCCGTTACAATTTATATTCACGACAGTAATTCCTTCCGCAAGAACAGTTTTAAATGTTTTACCAATGATTAACAATCCTTTGCGCGTTTATTACTTGTAAATAGAATGTTAAGGCCGATAAAAAAAGCCAATATAACCTCCAAGTGAGTTATCTTGTTATGAACACCGGAAAAACTCCGCTGAATTTCCAGAAAATAGCACACAACTGACAACCCAAAGCGCCTGCGCTTCCCGCAAAAAGCACGCAAAAGAAAGTTAAGAATCTAGATACAAAATTTCACATTCATGTAATTTCACTTACATGAATGTGAAATTTTGTATCTAGATTCTTAACTTTCTTTTGCGTGCTTTTTGCGGGAAGCGCCGGCGCTTTGGGTTGTCAGTTGTGTGCATATAATCTGTGTTTTTTCAAATAAACTTCCAGAAAATAGAAACTCAGAAGTCCAACCCCTATGTTTAGGGTAACAGAGTATTTTCTAACAGAAGGAAGCGTAGCAGAGGTTGGCAGAGAGTCAGTTGGACCGTTCCATAATAGGAAGTTCGTGAGGGTAAGGCGACCGCAGCTGGCACAGGAAATGGTTAATTGGAGAGGATGGGACAGGCCTTTGCCCTGCAGTGGGCATAGTCACGTTGCTGCTGCTGATGCAGATGATGATTATGATGATGAATTTCAAGTATCGCTATTAACATTCACGACTAGGAACTACGCCATGCAGTAAAGCACGTACCTTCCCGGGAACTCCGTTATCGTCACGGAGCTTGCAGGTACCGTTCGTCAGCTGCATTCAAGACATACATCATTCTTACCAAGCATAGAATATACAGCAAGCTGCGCGAGTGGGTGTATGACTATAAATCATTTAAACATTTCAGCTGAATGGTACATCATTTCCACCAGTAAAAGGAGAAACCTGCGTTGCACTTGCTACCAAAAGCGCATGCCAACACGTTTTTGAAACAGAGCATACTTGAAAGGGCTAAATTCCATGAGTATACCGCAATTTTCGTGCTCTACAAAAGGAAATTCTTAAAAGTATCCGTATGATTCAGAAACTGGAGGGCACACTTAGGCTCAGTCTTGAGGGTATGATGCGACAGCGTTAATAGGCTACTGCCCATATTAGCGGAATTGGTCAATCAGTGCTTTACATTCACAGATCCCTGAGGGTCCTCATACCACTCCTGGAGCAGTGGTGCCGCGGTTAAGCGTTGCTCCCACTGCCCTGTGATGGAAGGTGCTGCCATCTGTGGGGTTTATGAGAACCAGGTTGCTCTTCCCGAGCAACCTCTCGCGAACACTCATGACACTTTATCTGAACTCAATAAGGTCGTTCTATGCTATGCTATGCTATGCTATGCTATGCTACTAATTGAACTGACACCTGTCACGGTGGGCAGTTTGCTCACAATCCGGTGGGCAGGTTGGGTTTGACGCCATAAAGTCACGTGACCTTGGTTCCCCACCTGCCGCGTAGATTGCTCATCTGGGAATTTTTCATGAATTTTCCGCACACGCACAACTACGCCGACAACGACGCCGGCTTTTCTACAACACTGGGTTCTTAAGCTATCGCGTTAAAAGTTCCCAATATTGACATCCTCAGAACACGGTTATACCCAAAATCACGCTGCAGGGCCATAATCCAATGCATCCACATACACGAATGCCTCGGGCCGTAGCCGAGTCGTCTGAGGCTATGCCGCCGATATTTAGAGGTTGTAATACCCCTGTCACACTAGCAAATTTAATGTCATTCGAACCTAATGGCATTCGATGCATCGAATGTCATTCGGTCTCTGTCGGTGCTACACGCAAAAAAATAATGTCATTCGAAAATGGTGGCATCAACGATCAGTGAAGAAAACATAGTCCAACTGAACGACATCAGCGCGCATAAAAGATGTTTGAAATTGTTGTGCAGTGTTTCAAAAGCGAGTGAGAACATTTGTGTGCCGTATTATAAGCTTAAAATATTATTTCCGGCCATTCTGCACCACTTTAGCCAACAAAAGCCAAGCCAAGTGCAAAGTCAACCACAAATCCGACAAATGTAAACAAACAAAATGGCTGACATGGCGGCGCGCGGACACGCGCGGAGCTTGGAAATGACTTCCAAAAGGTGAACTGCTCAGTTACGTCTTTAAGTACCTTCGAGCTTAACAAACATGGCACGCCTACCAGCAAGAATCACGCAACCCAAAATGACCGACGGTCGCGGGAAGGACGCTGCCTCACGCTCGGCCGCTGCTGTTGGCTGCTGCTGAGACCGAGAGTAATAGCTATCCACGACAGCCTGTAGTGTGAACAGATTCACACCAACATTAACTTTCTTTATCACAACTAAATAAATGCACTTTCTAAGTTTGGTAGTGTGCACATTATTTTTTCGCGTCGCTTGTTCCTGCTGCGTATCTGGTGTCCAGAGTACGCATTCGGTTCGAGATCGAATGCGAATGAGTTCCCCTAACTCATTCGATGGCGAATGTTCGTTTCTCGTCTCTTGTGTCCTCGTCTTTTGCTGCGCTACAGTATATTGAACCTAATGGCATTACATGTTCCCGTGTAGCAGCCGATTAATGACATTAGGTGCTAATGTCATTCGATTCGAATGACATTAAATTTGCTAATGTGACAGGGGTATAAGATTGAATCTTCGCTACCGCTGCGCATTTTCTTTTGAAGAAAAAAGTACAGTGATTAGTTTCTTCTCATGCGCCGAGTTGTGTTAAAACAAATGAACTAGTCCCCTGCCCCACATTCCTGGTAGTGCGCAACAAGGCCTCAAACATGGAGGAGGGAAACATTCCCTCTCATTTAATTCACCTTTTCTGAAGCCGGGCGTGACGGCTCCGTCATGTGAGTCGGCCACCAATCATGCAAGGGCCGAGAACGGCTAGCGTCTTCGTTGCTATAGCAACCCCCGAGCATGTACCGAGCAGTTACGCTGTTGAGCTAAACAATCCGAGTGCTCCTCCGCAAAAAACCACGTTACTTCCGGTACCCGTTCTACAGCGCAACTCGGAGCGCTATGTTTCTTATGTTTCCCTTTCTCCATGTGGTGCGTCAAAGATGGACTAAATTGAGAACTCAGCAAATAGTCAGGCCTCCTAACGGAATAGCTGATTGCAGCGCCACTAACGGGAAAAGTGACTCACCGCGACTAAGGGCGACTGTTGCGCCTCGCTTCCAAAGCCGTCCCAGTCGTCGTAGGAGTCTTCGCTCACCACTGTCAGAAGAGAGCACGAACGAATAAGAAAAGGTAGCCATAATTGCATGCGCTACAACAATGCAGCAGACGACGACATTAACCCTAAAGCCTAAGGATGTTTTATGTTCAGCTATACAGAGATTAGACCAGCCGCGGTGGCTCAGTCGTTAGCGCGCTCGTCTACCGAGCAGGAGTACCCGGGTCCGAACCCGGCCGTGGCGGCCGCGTTTCGATGGAGGCGAAACGCAAAAGGTGTCCGTGTGCTGTGCGATGCCAGTGCACGTTAAAGATTCCCAGGTGGTCGAAATTATTTATCCGGAGCCGTCCACTACGGCATCTCTTTCTCTCTTTCTTCTTTCACTCCTACCTTCCTCGCTTCCCTTACGGCGCGGTTCAGGTGTCCGCCGAGATATGTGAGACAGATACTGCGCCATTTTTCTTTCCTCAAAAACCGATTTACCAGTTTTGGTTTGGTTGGTTTGGTTTATGGGGTTTAACGTCCCAAAGCGACCAAGGCTATGAGAGACGCTGTAGTGGAGGGCTCCGGAAATTTAGACCACCAGTTTTAGGGCTTGGGATCGATTTCGACCACCTGCGGGGTTCTCTGACGCGCACTGACATCCCACTGCACAGTAGAGTCCTGCATTTCGCCCACCCCGGTCGGGATCCCCTATAACCGCTCACAGTCTTCGTGCCCGAGAGGCGGAAAGAAGCCCACGTCACTCACGGCTGGGCACCAGGAACGCCGCCACGGTCATCACGCTGCTCCGTGCGAAAGAAGCAACTTGGCGCAGGCTCACGTGTGTCACGAGCCCCACCAGGAGGTACTGCGGGGAAAATGAGGGAGAATACTGAAAATGGCACCCGCTCAGTGCACTGCACAAGCATTGCTAGCTCCGGAAAGCTGAGTCCATAACCGCGCAACTGCACTTAATTTTTTTGCTAATCACTCTCAGCCTTTTTTAAATGTCAAGCTGGTTGTAACTTATGAGGACTTCGCTCTGCGTGACATAAGAGGCGAAAACTGTCCGGTTCCTTCAACGCAGGAAGAATACGACTCCCAGCAACTGCTGCCACCTATTTACGTGCACTCCGAAACCATGGTTGTTTTAAAATTTATGTATGCCGTTTTTCTGTTTTACTTTGTTTGTCAGTCTCACTTTTTCTTTGAATTGTCTCGCAGCTTACTAGCTGACTGACTGACTGACTGACTGCTTGATTGATTGATTGACTGAATAATTGATTGATTGATTGATTGATTGATTGATTGATTGATTGATTGATTGATTGATTGATTGATTGATTGATTGATTGATTGGTTGATTGATTGATTGATTGATTGATTTCCTAATCCCCCAATTGCGCAGAGTAGCACTGGTGGATATTTTGCATTCACATTTTTTGTGAGGTGTTGCCATGCGCAGGCGTTTTCACACCTTGAAAGTACATAGAACAGGCACGCCTTTAGGGAACTACAAGAGACAGAGAAAGCGTTTACAGTTGCTTGTCGACTCATTTTCCCGCAAAAATGACTTTCATGACGACATGACTGATTGATGCAGACATTACAATGCAAACCGGACGAACACGTAAGCGGGAACGATCATATAACAGGTGCCTGCGGCCACCTGAGTGGTTCGATCGTTTCTCCCGACATCCTCGTTTAGTTTCAGCAAAACACGGCTAGCGCAAAATAAGCCAGCATAAAGTAGTTTTCAGAAGATCTGGAGCAGGTCATATCTCTCTTTCTCATGATAATACAACATCGTTGAGGCAGGAGGGACAGACCTAGCAGAACATCCATGTGTGTCTCACCCTGTGTCTCTGTGTCGTCCTTAGCTCTGTGTTATTATCATTATTCCCCAATAACTAATCACGCGATTCGTTGCAACAACAATTCACCATATAACACACTTCAGCAAACTCTAACCAAGTTATTAGTCTTACTACGCTCGCCAATACTCGCGCTGACTGATGAGTGCGATTCGCTTTGACACACCCATGAACCGAAAATAATGCTGATATTAGTGGTCGACCACATGTGTGAAGCAGTACTTACTGTCAACACTTTCCTCGCCGGTGGTCTGAGCGGCTTTGGGTGGTTGCACGGGCATAAAAAAAAGAAAAGAGAGACATTGTTAGCGGCAGATTAAACGCTAAGAACGGTAAGGGGGTGCATTTCGCGTACAACTTCAGATAACACAACGGGAATAGCAGTTCTGGCTTTGTTGAGAGCTTTTCTGTACGCGTTTTCTGAGGTTTCTGTACATAATCCGACATTGGTGGTACGAAACGTTGGCGCACCAAGAAGCTATAGCCATAGGCGTGCGCAGGGTTCGCCAATAGGGGGAGCCAAGTTAGATTGCAGAGCCCCCCCCCCCCCCCCCCCCCCCCTCCTTCTACCACGTCCCACCGAGGCCGCTACGGTAAAAACGCAGCACACAGATAAGGAATAGTTATGAAACACTTATTTCGATGTGATAGAATCGCAAAACATACAAAACATTATTTAGCAGTATTTACCTTCATGTGTAACCCCGGCAGAGGAAGACACTCCCTGCACAGCTGGGACATTACTGTAACAACACGTTTCCGAAGGAATTTCCTTTCTCTCTAAACCACACAAAATATGCGACACATCTGTCTTTTGTTAACGTCAAAACATAACCTGAAAAGACTGCCTCAAAGTGACCCGGCTAGTAAACTTCCTTGGAATACATCACGGATCGTTGCCGTAGTGGTTCAGTGGTTATGGCGCTCGGCTGCTGACCCGAAAGACGCGGGTTGGATCCCGTCCGCGGAGGTCGAATTTCGATGGAGGCGAAATTCTAGAGGCCCGTGTACTGTGCGATGACAGTGCACGTTAAAGAACCCCAGGTGGTCAAAATTTCCGGAGCCCTCCAATACGGCGTCCCTCACAGCCTGAGTCACTTTGGGACGTTAAACCCTTATAAACCAAACTAAACCAACATCACAGATCCTCGGCCGCCATTGTCGTCAAAAAACTTGCATGGCTATAGCCCTGCACTATAAGCAGTGCCGAGACAGGTCCGACAGGGTAAAAGTCATGGGGCAGTCATGGCTCCGCCTTAGGTGATCAGTGTTGGGCGGTCGCAACCCCCCCCCCCCCCCTGTGCGCACGGCTATGACTATAGCTCTAGCTATCATGCACCGAAACGGAGAATTTTTTTGTAAAGAAAGTTACGCCCGAGGTAAGAGACGCGCCTCAGTGGAACGGCTGCGGGTTCATTTCCATTT
Source organism: Amblyomma mixtum (assembly GCF_055824585.1). Classification (NCBI taxonomy): domain Eukaryota; kingdom Metazoa; phylum Arthropoda; class Arachnida; order Ixodida; family Ixodidae; genus Amblyomma; species Amblyomma mixtum. Next base: position 134,877,369 of record NC_143015.1, read on the forward strand.
TCTGCGGCTGTAACATGCACCAGAGTCTCCCCAATGGGCACAAAATCTCTAGGACGTCCGATATGAACGTCCACAGGACGTCCCAGGGAGTTTCAGTGCCCATTGGGTCAGTACGCCGCCGTTCTTGTATTCTGTCTCCACGAAGAGAATTCGCCGCGGCCGGGACCGAACCACGACAGCGTGCGTAGTATCGTAACGGAATAATAACGCTATTAATCTCCAACTGATAAACTCCACAAATTAAAAAATATATATATAAACATTCCCCTATGCTCCTTGGTTCCAGTGGCTGTTGGCTTCCTTCGTGTGTATGTAATGACGAGCCTCTCATGTTCCCCTTCCTTGTCGGTACAACTTAACGATAGGTAACAATGAAACCGCCAACAAAAAGGAAAAATCTCGAAAAATCTCGAGCAAAACAAGCCATTTTTATGCCCCTCAAGAAGTCCCTGTAACAAACCTTAATATTTTTCGAATTTCTAAGTGCGCAAATAAATAAAGTAGTAATGAGTAGTAATTAGGCATTTTCAGGTCACGTTTATTCGCCACTTAATCGCAAGGACCCTTTCATCAGTCATGGCTTTCGTTACCTTGCCACAAGAGCAGAGTTCATCGTCACAGCACTGAAAGACAAAAAAAAAAGAGCCAACATAAAGTCAAGCTCTAGATCAGTGTCTTGACTGCTATCATTGTTTATCCTCGGGTAAACAGACTCATTCGAAGCGGGTTTTCGAACCGTCAGCAGTACGACCACCAACTCAGCTGCGCCACCTAGCGAATTATAGAATATTTCTCAGAACGAGTAAGAGTATAATTATTAACGCACGTGATCGTTTCTTCTGTGGAACAATGGATTAGAGCCCTGCTTTTGAACGCGTAAGATAGCAGTTCGAATTCCAGTTTTACTTGGACTTCTAATGGCTTATTTTTTGTTTATTTGAGTGTTCAAACCACGCAAACCATGTCCTTTTGCCCTGGGGGGGGGGGGGGGGGGGTGCCTTTTAGGTTGCACTCTGAGATGCGAGCGAAGATCGTTTTTAAGCCACTTAATAGAAAACTAATTTCACTCGCCTTTTTCTTTATTTTAACAAGCAGTTAGCCCATCCCGCAAAAAACTTACTATATACTGTCGTGCTGTGAGTAATCTTGCATACAGGTGCATATGAGGGGCTTTGGAGATTGAGTGAAAATCGTCGTTTAAAAAGTTTTTTATCACCAGTAGACAAGATCAGGAGCTGGTGCGCTGCATCGTTTAGTGAATGGAAATACGCGTAATCGGAGCCTCTTAGGTCAAATTTTAACACAGGAAGGGCGCTTTCAGACTGAGTTGTGGATACGTATTGATGTTTACTCACATTTGCAAATTTGTGCTATATTAAAGGGACAACGAGCAGAAAGTTAAATTGCCCTTTATCGATAGATTGCTGCGTCCTAATGACGAAAACTCAAGACGGAGCTTTCATAAGCTAGAAAAGGTCATAAACGAAGTGCATGTGCCGCCACCCGTGGCCCTTTTCGCAAGCGAACTGCGGCACATCGGCAGTTTCGTGTGCGGATCTCTGAGGCTGGACGTCACCGCTATTCACTTCCAAACGGTGATCACGGAGTTCTTTTCGGTGTGGACGTCACGAGTGTGAATATAGCGGCGGGAAATTTTTATAATCGCATATTATTATCAAAAGTAGCACGTCTTTTGCTGCTGGACAAACGTCAACGTAGCTATAAAAATCCACGGAATCAAATTTTACACAGACAATCCTATTAAAACATGGTTTGAAGAAAGGTCTGTCGATCGCAGTTAGCCATAATTCTGAATTAAATTCGTTTCTGCGTAATCGGTGCCTCTTTCCCCTGTCTTTTCCCCATGGCACGAAAGCAGCCTAAATCTAACTTGAAACAGTGTCCATGCAGGTTAGAAGCCAATAGACTTTCGTGGCGTTAGTCGGCAGCCAAAAGCACAACAGTCAAGCCTCTGGTTAGGCGCGCTCTGTCCTAACTTCGCAAGGCCTTCTGAAATCATCGTGTCATTACCTGACACTTGCTTTACAGCTTCTACGACGCTTCACATTTTCAGTGAGTCGTAGTGCAGACGACACGCTCTGTAGAACAGTAGCTTATTGTGCATGGTCGTCTGGCTTGCATAACCACAGCTGTAATGAGATCAGTGTTCAGATCCTGAACAGTGAGTGACCTCACAGTCGTGAAGCGACCCTGTCATCCTCCTGTCAGTGCTATCTGAATCAGTCCCCCTCAAGCACCAGTAACGAGGGAGGGTCTAATCACTTTCAAGACCACCTCGAGGCCTTGCACTGCAGCAACAACGCACAAGTCGACAAGTACCCCAAAGAACACACCGCAAGAGCTCTAGAGACGGTGTTTACGGTCTCCCTTTGCACCGCATTGATGTGTGTGCTGTTGCTGAACGCAGTAAGAGTTAACCGATAAATTCGTAAGCCGATCTGAAGCGATAACATGTCCAATCTGGAAGCTCACTTGGTCTGTCCTGGCCGGCTGCATGTCTACCTGCCCCGTCGCCACCGCGTCGGTCATCTTCAGTTCAGTGGCGGGCTCCATCGCCAGATGGGATGATAATGATGATAACAGTGGTGGTAGTGTTATTGTTGCTAGCCTCACAAGGTTAGCGGTCCGTATAACCGCTATAAAGCACGGCTCTATGATCTGGAAGTGGCCAAAGGATGGACAGAAAATGCATCTAATGCTCCAAATTCACAAGCGAAATTGAACCTTGTCCGAAACCAGCAGTTGAATGAGGTCAGTGAGATACCAAAACGATATCACTTTAATAAAGAAGAAGATGTATAAACGGGAGGCACGGATCGGGGGTAAACCATTAGTCACAAGGGCTCAACGGGCAGCGCGGGCAGCGCGGGCGCTCTCACGCTTTTTAAGCGATACGGGCCTTGACTCTCATTTGTAATGTTAACAAGTGTGCCTCGTTTTTTATCATCTGCCTCCTCCCATCATCATCATCATCCCCCATCGTGGCCCTCTTTTTTCTCCTCTTCCCGTTCCCCAGTGCGGAGTAGCAGGCCAGACATTTATTTTTCCGGCCAACCTCTCTGCATTTCCTGTCAATAAACCCTCTTTCTCTCTCTTATTCAAAGCCCACCTGGAGATTTTTGGTTCAAGTGGTGGCGATGATAGCAATGATTATGTTAGCTGAGGCTGGTAAATGGCCGTGATGAAGTTATCACGACGCTGAAACGACACGCTACGCATCAATCAAGAGAACTGACAAAGATGAAGAGATACCAACCTGTGCCGATATATTAGTTGTTTTTTTTTTGGTGCGCGGCAGTCGTCAAAGCATGCGGTCACCACATTTGGCTCAGGCGGAGGCACTCTTTGTGATACTTTCTCCCATAGAGTTTCTTACTATTGCCTGCAAGGAAAGCTGGCGGCGCAGCACTTCAGCCACCACGGACGCTCAAAGCATCATGGGGCGGTGAGCTACTTGTTGCGGCACAGTCGTATTTTTTCGGGAACATGGAGTGGCACTACTAAGATGTTTCATTCCGAATACGCTGTTCGTGTGAGCGCAGACGACTTCCGCGCGAACGCAGTGTGCAAAAACCATAGTAGTGAAAACGCATAGATACACGACGCCAATAAAAGGTTTTACATTTCCGAAATGTCATTAAAAAACCTTTTATAGTATCTAAGCAACAACATTTTTTTAAAACATATTTGCTTTTAAAAACGCGCCTGTTAATTACGAAATATTAGTTTTTTTAGTGTTCATCACTTGGCCAATAGGAAAGCTAGTCATCTCTTATTTTGGGCAAAGTTTGCACTTAAATGCTTTTCTGCTCGTTTGTTGCAATCATTAGACAAGATATTGAATGTTAGGACATTTGTAGTTATCGAACGGCTTTATTTTTCTATTATTTTTTGGCCAAAAGTTGTAGTTCTGCAGTCGGTAGCTCACCGCCCCATGATGCTTCGAGCGCCCGTGGTGGCTGAAGTGGTCTCGAGGGGTCGCCATGCAAACTCCCATAGACGGGCCGCCAGCTTTCCCTCTAGGTAATAGTAAGAAACTCCATGCTTTCTTCCTAGCATGATTCATGATAACTGGATGCGTATTAGAAAAGAAGGTGGCGTGACTTACCACAGGTAAATTTGCGTCAAAGAAAGATGGGCAAAGAAGAGGTGGACAAAGAATAAAAGGTGGAAGATCGAGCCATGCATGCATTCTAGAGGCTTATTTCTTCTAGGTGCATCGCTCGTTAATGCCACGTGCCTTTGTGCGTTTGGGCGCCAAACCAGAGTCCGCTTCGTACTGGATGAACTTCTACTGTGTCTGCTGAGTTGCATCGAAATGGGCCACGCATTCTGATGACAGCACCCATTTCAAGGCCAACTTGAGGAAGTCTCACATTTGGGTGGCATGACTACGCAGGGGAGGGCATTCTCGATGAAGCATCCCCCCCCCCCCCGCCTCCTTGAACCAAATTAGATGAATTTTCATTCACAAGCAAATGAACGTGGGTGCCTCTGTCTCATAATTTACACCGCCGAAGGCTTGCGTTTACAAAGAGCGCTGACCAAGAGCACATATTTAACAAGTTTTTGTTGCCGTTGTTGCTGTTGTTATTTCCGTCCCCGTCGTATTCGCTGCGCTCGATTGGGAAACGGCCCATACCCAAAATTCATCATCATCATCATCATCAGCCTGACTACACCCACTGCAGGGCAAAGGCCTCCCCCATGTCTCTCCAACTAACCCTGTCCTTTGTCAGTTGCCGCCACTGTATCCCCGCAAACTTCTTAATCTCATCCGCCCACCTAACTTTCTGCCGTCCCCTGCTACGTTTGCTTTCTCTTGGAATCCACTCCGTTACCCTTAAGGACCAGCGGTTATCTTGCCTTCGCATTACATGCCCTGCCCAAGCCCATTTCTTCCTCTTGATTTCAACTAAGATGTCATTAACCCGCGTTTGTTCCCTCACCTACTCCGCCCTCTTCCCAAAATTATCGGCCATTAATCGGTTCGCAGCAATGTAATAATGAAAAACCTTTCTTTTTTTCTTTCCTCTTCCCCATTTCAACCTTTCTTTTCTTTTGCTCCTGGAACAATCATCCCGAGTGAATAAAACCGAATTATTCTTTCTACGCTCCTAATTCCTGACCAATCCCCCAGTGTGGGTATGCGCCGTTAGAAGCGCCGTTAGAACTGACAGGCTAAGCCAGGACTGACACACTCGTCTCTTCTACTGACCACGATAAAAGCCTCTGCCGTCTCGAGCGCGGTTTGTCAGTTCGAGCGTTCGCGCTTCAGACTCGCCGCTTCCGGGTGGCGAGGTGATTTGAAACGCGCGCCGTGGCCTCCCCTCTCTCTTTCTCTCTCTGGAGGCGGAAGAGGAGAAGGGGGCACAACAGGTCACGATAATGGTGCGGGTGGCGGTGGTGGAGATGAGGGGGAGAGCCAGAGCGTGGAGGACAACGCAGGGAGGTCGTGCACGCATCGCGGGCAGCCGAGACTACGTGAGCGGCGTGAGCGAGTCGCGGCGGGCGTACGGACGGCACGCATGAGGAAGGCGGCCTCTGTGTGTCTGTTGCTGGCGGCCCTATTACTGGTGGCCGCTGCCTGGCTTCGAAACAACGGACGACTCCGCAACCTCCGTGCACAGAACAGCCTACTCGACAGTCAGGTAAAAAGCTCTGTGTGACCACATCGTCGCAACATGTGCCTTATGACGATCTGAGACGAAAGCGATATTGAAACCAGCGCGGGCCTGTAATGTGTCACTCGCGACGCGACAAAGTGTATGTACTCTTCCAGGCGGCCACTGCAATCTTTCTGCGCACTATACGGACAAGTGGAACTATACTGTCCAGTTCATTTCGTGAGCTAAACGCTCCCTCCGTATGCATGTATTAAGTCATTTGCAATCCCGAATGGTGCGCATTCACTACCTGCGGTGACGCGACTTAACGATTTGCCTGCCTGTCACTTGTTTCAGGGAAAGGGGTAAAGGTTAATCTCGATGCTGACGAGTGGATTTGCGCACGTGGTTTCGGTTGTTTTGAGTAGTTGTGAGTGGCTGCCAGCGGTGTCAGCGAAGTTGACGGCTCTGCCACAGCGGCGACGAATCACGGGGCTGAGGTTACATGCTTGCGTAGGGTGGGGCCTGGCCAATCCGCATTGAGCGCGCCAGTTTTGAAAGGTCGTTCGCCGCGGCTAGCACATTCTTTTAGGTGTTATTCTGGTTGTAGTCTTCTTTTTATATATATATATATGCGGCATCGCCTTAGCCTCGAAGCCCTCGTTCAGGATGAGCGCAAAAAACGAAGTCTTGTTTATTATGTCAACTCCATAGAAAGCTTTATTGTGAACGCCCCGAATGTTTGCATTCACATAACGAATGGCGCGACTGTTGTTCGTTTACAAGGTGTTCATTCAGTGTGGAGATGTGCCTCGCTTTGCGTTGTACTAGCTGGATCCCCTATTAGTGGCTTTGAACAGGGCTTAAAGTCAGAGGGGTCTAGTGGGGTCTCAGTCCCCCCACCAGTATTGACAAGGGATCTGAAACCCCTTGAGCTGGAATGTAGAGACTGCATGAATCCGAAGCAGGCGAACATTTTTTGTTCTTCTTGTCAGTGGTGGTCGGAACACCTCTTCTCAGTCGCTTCGACAATTTCGCCGTGATTTTTCGTAAAAATCACTTCCTAAAACCCGAGACGGAGAAAAATAAGAAGCCGGCAGCACTACGCAAAGCCTGCAAGAAAAAGAAAAACCCGTGCCTTCACACCGCGAGCCAGGCCAGAGCTGGACATTAAGCTTCAAGGCTACATAACAACAATTACGAGCACACCAGCCGATCGCGGGGATCGCTTGTTGTTTCAGGTCTGCGTCATAAACTGAACAAACAACGACCTTTAAAAATGATTTCTCCCCTTTGTATAAAACGTGGTGTGAAATAGGTCGCAAGCCGCTTTTTCTCTCTATTTTATTTCCCTTTTCACCTGTTCTCGCATCACCAGAGACCTCTTTCGACTGAACCACACTTTTAAGCACTAGTTCTGAGGGCGAGCAGTCAGCGGACTGTTTACATACGTAGAGGTGACGTATGGAAATTTTGATCTGCATGGGTTCATTGCTTCGAGAAACCATATGAGCACAACTCGCTAACAAACAATATTATGTACTCATATCAACGTTCTGCGCTACAAAATTCTGTGGAAAATTTAACCGCTTGCATGACACAGAGAAAGGAATGCAAGCTGTTTGAAGTGGCCTGAGCTGAAGTTCTTGAATAAAGTGGAACATTTTGCTAGAATAATTGGTTTATTGGGGTTTAACGTCCCAAAGCGACTCAGGCTATGAAGGACGCCGTAGTCAAAAGGCTCCGGAAATTTAGACCGCCTGGGGTTCTTTGACGTGCCCTATATCACACAGTACACGGGCCTCTAGAATTTCGTCTACTGTGCGATATCAGTTAATGTTAAAGAACTCCAGGAGGTCGAAATTTCCGGAGCCCTTCACTACGCTGTCCCTCATAGCCTGAGTCGCTTTGAGACGTTAAACCCCAATAAACCAATTAAAACTGAAACGTTATTCTTACAGCTCAACTGCCCCAATCAGGAATATCTTTTAACTTCTTAACTATGTACATCAGATTAATTACCGCTGTTACTATTATCACGTTTACTCTTGAGCAAAAAGAACAAGATTTCTGTTCACATGTGAAGCTAGGCACATCATCTCCCTGTGCGCCCATTCGGTGCTGCAGATGTGTTAATATTTACTGCCTACTTTGTTCAGACGATGAGATACCGAGTGGATGTATGGAATAACCGCAATCTTTTGGCGCCTGCAGCTGCCTCACGCTTACGGTTAGATTTCATTTTAAAGTTGACGTTGCGTTTTCTTCTGGGAGGAAATTGCGCAATATTTGCCCAGCTGGGCAACGAAGCTGGGATTCCCAACTAGGTAGGAAGGCCGAAGTTGAGGGTGCCACTAACCATAAGGAGGGTCGACTGCGTCAAAGGCGTTGTATATATAGGATTCCCCTGTCTTGTGGCGCATGGTATGTTGGGCAGACAGAGCGTTGTTTGAACGACCGCCTGAGGGAACACTTTAATTCCTTGGACAATGCCGGCGGCTCGAATTTAACTCCTCATTGCAGGCAGCGTGAACACACGTGCACCCCAATGCTTCATCAGACGGAAGTTGTTTTCAAACATAAGGATCAGACAGTGAGAGAGTTAGTAGAGGCGTATCACATTGATAAGGGGGTTCCGCGTGCATCGCAAAGCCATCATTGTCACTGGTTAGCCGCGAATTTGCCCTTCTGGATAAGACGTTGTCTGAGAAGTAAGATGGGAAGCAGTGCTTTGAGGCGAAAGCCTTTAATGGCTCATACTGTCGTTCGTTAACAAAGCGTGTCACACGCGTTTAACTCGGGAACTAATAAGGATATAAGAAAAGCAGTGGTTGATTCAGATAGAGGAGGAAAAAATGAACTTAGAAGCCAAGTTTGGTGACTGTAGATTAATTAATTATAGGCAAAAATGTCGAAATTGCGCCGAAATAGCCCGGACGTCGATATAGCCACGTAAACGGTGTGACGTCACATCCACTGAAAGTTGTCACGGCGTAGTGAACATTATCACAGAATGGTCGGAAAAACTTCGGATTTGTGTCAAATTAGATGAAAAAATGTGTAATTAAGCGTAATTAACATTTAAGTTCCCCGAAATATGTATAATTTTGGTATATATATGGCCACGGGAACGGTACTTGTCGCCTACCGCAGGACAACAAGCAGGAGGCCTGGTCGTCCGAGCAGGCCCGCCGCGTTCGGCTTCTGCGGGAGGCGTGCTCCCGGAGTCAGAAGGACCGAGACCTGCTGGGCCCCCACTACCTGGGAAGCCGCAGCAACCGCCGAAGGGGTCGCCCCACGCACTGTCCTCCCCGGCTGTGCCCCATCTTCGTGGACGACCACAGGAAGGTGGCCTTCTGCTTCGTGCCCAAGGTGGGAGGAAAGAGAGAGAAAATGAAGTTTATTGAACTTTTAGCCCCCTCTACGGAGCTTTTCAGTACTGTGGCCATCTAGCAGGCATCACTCTGCACGTTATGGATGTGCTGAACAAAAGCTTGAAGCATGGCGTTGCTGGTTTGGGCTTGTGAAGTGAGCCAGAAGGAAGGGTTGGATGCATTGCTCTGAGCGTATCTGTGCAGGATTCTTGGGCTATAGGACATTACCACACAGAGAGAGAAAGGAATTTTAATGAGAGGAAAAGGGGGAGAGGTCGGCCGGTGGTAACATGGCCCTATCTGCTACTCCACACTGGGGAAAGGGCAGGAAGTAAAGGGAAAGTGCGAATGAAGGTTGATGATGGCATAATACAATGAGTTTCGTGGGTGATTACCACAGAGTGTGTATGAAAATGGGAAGTCCTCGTAGAGGGGACAGGTAGGAGGTATTAGGGTCCTGATGAAGTGACAGACTTGGGAACGGTTCTGGCTCGCCTTATTCTGCAGGCTTCTTCGCTGGTCATATCCCGTGGGGGTGTAGGTAGAGCTACTCTGTTGTCTGCGAGTTACTGCTGCAGTATAGCGCGTCTGTCTTTAGCATGCGTCTTTCATGGCGTACTCGTGTCCTGGAAGTCTGGCAGCAGACATTCGGGGCCCAGATAAACATTGTCGGCCGCGAAACTGTGCGCTGTCTCGTTTTCTGGGACGCTGTCGTGACCAGGACTACACTGAATGAGGATTTAGTGATGTCGTTTCTGTTTTATATGTTAGCGGACAGTGTGATGTGTGTGAAGAGGTATGTGTCCTTGCTGGAAGGCCCGGCACGCGTCTTGACCATAGAGTTTCTTACTATTACCTAGAGGGAAAGCTGGCGGCGCTGCACTTCAGCCACCATGGACGCCCAAAGCATCATGGGGCGATGAGCTACTTGTTCCGGCACAGTCGTAATTTTTCGGAAACATGGAGTGGCACTACTAAGACGTTTCATTCCGAAAACTCTGTTCCTGTGTGCGCAGACGACTTTGCCGCGAACGCAGTGTGCAAAACCCATAGTAGTGAAAACGCAACGACACACGACGCCAATAAAAGGTTTCACTTTTCCAAAATGCCATTAAAAAACCTCTTATAGTATTTAAGGAATAACATCTTTTTTGAAAACATATTTACTTTTAAAAGTGCGCCTGTTAATTAGGAAATATTAGTTTTTATAGTGTTCATTACTAGGCCAATAGGAGAGCGAGTCGTCTCTTATTTTGGGCAAACTTTGCACTTAAATACTTTTCTGCTCGTTTGGTGCAATAATTAGACAAGATATTGAATATTAGGAGATTTGTAGTTATCAAACAGCTTAATTTTTCTATTATTTTTTGGCCAAAAGTTGCACTTCCGCAACAAGTAGCTCACCGCCCCATGATGCTTTGAGCGCCCATGGTGGCTGAAGTGGTCTCGAGGGGTCGCCAAGCAAACTCCCATAGACGGGCTGCCAGCTTTCCCTCTAGGTAATAGTAAGAAACTCTATGGTCTTGACGGTAAGTCCGTGGTAGGACATTGTTGCACTGGTGTAATGGGAGCGTAATGGAAGATATAGAAAGGGCACAGCCGCCACCTCGGCGACCGTGGCCGTGGCATTCAGTAGACAGAGAGCGAGAAACTTGCAAACCTCGACGGCACAAACTTGAGCAGGGTGCGGAGGGAAAGCTCTGTCCGCGCTGACCAAAGTCCCTACTTGGGGACTCGTTTTCGACAGTCAACACGAAGGCACGTCCTGTAAGCAAGAGATTCCCTGCGGAAAAACCGCACCGATCAGGACCGCGGAGAAACCTCACGAAATACAGTGCGCACGTGGGACCTACCCCGCCTCCGAACACACCCTGCAAGAATTTCTGTTAAACCAGCCCCTGCAAGCTGTACCTGTACATCGACACGACACCGCGGCGTGGTCAGTCTAGGTGGCGTACAAAGCTCTGCAATAGCGTTACGCAGTATAAAAGTATAAATAAAAACTCCTCAGGCGGTCAGCACTGTGTAACGCGAGAACCAGCGAATTCAGATAGTCAGTTGACGTCACTCTGTCAGAGAAGAGATCACTGTGCTATTACTAGTGACGTCACTGTGTTCGGACCCGCCTGCGTAAAACGTTTTCATGGCACGTTGTGCTGACGTAGTGTGTGGCGTCACATTATACAGACCAATCGTCATGACGCGCCACTGCATGCTGACCAATCAGTGAGTCGTGCTGTTACCACGCCAACATCGACGCCGCAGAACCAGAAAACGTGCCCTTAACAGCTGTCGCTGTGAAATCCTTGCACACAATGAGAATTGGCGCTCGCGCTGCCGCAGGTGGCCTCCACGTCGGTGAAGTCCCTGTTCGCAGCACTGCTGGGGATCAACGCCACTTCCGGCGACGGGGACGGCGACGACGCCCTGCACGCGCTGTTCAACGAGCGCGTGTTCCGCATCGGCCCCACGCACTGGGCACCCAGCAAGCTGCGCCAGTACACCAGGGTGAGCAGTAAATAGGCTGGAAAAGAACAGGGAACCTTAGATGTTCAGCATCACCGGTCACGGTGAAGACTACCGCGCCGTCATGGAGGAAAAAAAACTTCCTCCATGCGCGCCGTTTTCTTCCACGGCGGCGCAATATTGGACTGAAAGAAAGTATCCTCGCCTCTCTAGGCCACGAGAACGGCCAATACAGCTGACGGGCACAGAAGTTTTCTTTCAAGTAGAACTTCTTGGAAAAAACAGCGCTAAACGAAAGGACAGTGAAAAAGAACACAACAGGACCGGCGCTGACTATCAACTGAAGGCTTTATTAGGAACAACACGCAATATATACTCCAATGACAACCAAGAACGCATAGCAACACCAAAAGCTACAACGATACATCAATCACCTGGATCAAGATACTTCAGTTCACAGTCATGAACTGTTGGAGAGGGGATGCTCACGCACGAGTCACTGTTTTTTTGGATATGAAAGGCTTCACTGATTTTCCGTGTTAGTTTATCTTTGTGTTTGTACAGAATCTTAGTTTCATTAAAAATGGGGGTGCATGATTTTTCAGAAGAATCAGGTTGATAAACTAACACCGTGTGATAAACCGTGTGATAAACTAACACGGGAAATCAGTGAAGCCTTTCATATTCAAAAAAACAGTGACTCGTGCGTGAGCATCCCCTCTCTAACAGTTCATGACTGTGAACTGAAGTATCTTGATCCAGGTGATTGATGTATCGTTGTAGCTTTTGGTGTTGCCATGCGTTCTTGGTTGTCATTGGAGTATATATTGCGTGTTGTTTCTAGTAAAGCCTTCAGTTGATAGTAAGGACAACGAAAAAGAGTACAACAGGCCGGTCCTGTTGTACTCTTTTTCGTTGTCCTTTCGTTTAGCGCTGTTTTTTCCAAGAAACATGTACCAACTAGCTCAACTCTCCGTTTTATTCAAGTAGAACTTATTGGTTTCACGTCTGTACCAGGGACCTAAACCCTTGAGAAACAAAATGGTGTCCCAGATCAACCGACGACTGTCACCACCCTAAATGAGGACCCAAGTCACTATATTGTTCTCTAATAGTAATGGCAGTAATGTTCAATAGTTTCAGAAGGGAGCAATGATTTACGATAATTTATTACGATAATACGATAATAATTTACCGGCAGCGATGCCCTGGAAGTGGTACAAGTGTGCATGCACTTAGGGTAGGTAGTGCCCGCAGACCCGTTCGACGAGAGTTAAATAACTAGGAGAATAAGAATGCGGTGGAGTAAGTTTGATAGGCACTTGAAGGTGATGAACAGCTGTTTGCAAAAATTCCAAAAGAGGAAATTACACTTACAACAGCTGCATTTTACCCGGACTAACTTGTGGGGCTGAAACGTGGAGGCTAGCGAAGTGTGTCGAACTTAAGGGAAATGATAGGTGTAACTTTAAGAGACAAGAACACAACAGAGTGGGTCAGTGAACTAACGCGGGTTAATGACATATCCTAGTCGAGAAGAAATGGGCATGGGCAGGGCATATAATGTGAAGGCAAGATAACCGATGGTCATTAAGGGTAGCGGAGTGGATTCCAAGAAAGCGCAAGTGCAGTGGGGACCTCAGGGGGTCAGGCGAATGGATGAGATTGGGAAGTTTGCGGGGATAAAGTAGACGCAGCTGGTACAGGACAGGTTGAATTGGGGGGGGGGGGGGGGGGGGGTGGATATGGAAGAGACTCTTATCCTACAGTGGACGTATCAGGCTTTTAATGATGATGATGCTGACGACATATTCATAGTAGTAGTAGAAGAAGACCTTTATTCGGCCATAATTTACAGGCCGAGCATGTCGTCCGCCTGGGCGACCATAAGTCGCTGTTCTTCCTCCCCTTCAGCGCCAAGCCAGTCGAGCCAGGTGGTGATGGATAGAGAAGGTGGGGGGTAGGAACCCGACTGCTGAGCAGCCGGGCAGTAGAAGAGGCCATGGGCCAGGTCCGCATAGATACAGGGGCAGTTAGGACAGGAAGGGTCCGATCGATAGCGATAGAGAAAGAGGCGGGACGGGGTGATGACTGCATTCATTTCAACGTGCCGAAGAAGGCGAGCCTCCGGCACCGTGAGTGATGCATGAGGGGTAGGGTAAAGGCGTTTGTCTTGGCGGAGCTCGAGGTAGACGTCTTTTATGGTGCGGCGAAGGGTGAGTCTCCCACCGTCCTCCGAGGGCTTGGGCCAGGGGGATCAACGATGCCCGGAAAAGTGTGTCGCGGGCGAGCTGATGGGCCAGCTCATTGCCGTCAATCCCTGAATGCCCAGGGACCCAGCGGAGGAAAACGATGGAAGGCTGCAATGCGGAGACCGCTCGTTCGACCTCCTGTTGGAGAGGAGGGGTTAGGGTGCGTTTCTGTATGTGGTGTATAGCGGCTTGTGAGTTTGAATAGACTGTGTACTCTCGAAGAGAGGGAAGGATGGCAAATGACTGGAGGGCATGTGCAATGGCGAGGACCTCGAGGGACAATGCATCCGGAGGGCGTAAATACGGCCCGCTGGTGTGGGTTACAGTAGTGGGGAGGTGGGGATGGTACAGGGCGTAGCCGCAGGAACCTCGAGGAGCCACGAAGGAGGCATCCGAGTAGGCTACACACTGGGTATCAAAGAGAGGGGAATGGTACTGCGCGGCCGCATGACGACGGCCGGCGTGCAGGACGGGGGACATGTTGGTCGGGAGAGGGAGGATACGAAGATTAGGAGCCGGGGTTGGAATAGGAGAGGTAAGGAGGGCGATTGGAATGGGCGAGATACCCGCTTGAGTCAGTAACCACTGACCCTGACAGGTAAGGGAAAGCCGGGCAAGCTGCGAGTCACGATGGAGAGAGAGAAGAGAACGGAGAGGATGAAAGAGGCCTGTGGCAAAGAGCTTAGCGGTAGAGGTAGTGATAGGGAGGTTGAGAGCTGCCTTGTAGAGGCCCACACGGGCAGTCTCGAGAGCGTTAAGAAATGTTCATATACATGTTCGTTCGTGTATATATACCCCCCCTGGCTGACCTCAATGGGGCGCTAGCTTTCCCTACCACATTCATACCAAAATTGTGAGCACCCATTTGTCGCACAGCGTTCCGAGCGGTGTCACGCGATTTCTCGTTGCATATATAATATATAGCTTACATTTGCTAGTCAAGTTGGAAGCTAGCTTGCGACAGGGATTCATACCGACGACATGTGGACCTTCCATTGTACGCCTTCCCAGACCCTCTACCCCTTTCCTTGAGGCGTGGTTAATGTGTGGACAGATATCGGAGACAGTTAATGCGCATTCCTTTCCTCAGAAACCAAGTTTCGTATCAAGGTTGTTACGCAACCGTTCGTTGTATAGCGTTGCTGGTGGTGTCGTACGATTTCTCGTTGCATGTAGCGTACTTGTAAAGTCAGGTTAGATATTGCTCTCGACATGTATTAAGGCGAAAGCCTTTAATGCCTCATACTGTCGTTAGCAGACGCGTCGGCAGCCCTGTCGGCAGATTTGTCCGCCTTTCGGCATCACTGCTTAAAAAGAAACTGCGCCGAGTGTGGGAATCGAACCAGGGCCTTTGGCATTTGACGCGGAGATGCTACCACTCCGCCACGAAGGCTCAAGGTTCGAGCATGAATAAAGGCGCATCTAGTGAATGCATGGGTTTCATAAACAGAAATAAAAGGAATAAGTTCAAGAAAAGGAAAAATAAAAAATAAAATAAGAAAATAAACAAAAATGAAAACAAAATAAAAAGAACAAAAGGAGCAAAAATAGAAAAATGAAAAGAAAAACAAAATATGAAAATAAAAAAGTAAATAAAAACAAGGAGTGTGCCAGGAAACGCT
Source organism: Amblyomma mixtum (assembly GCF_055824585.1). Taxonomy (NCBI): domain Eukaryota; kingdom Metazoa; phylum Arthropoda; class Arachnida; order Ixodida; family Ixodidae; genus Amblyomma; species Amblyomma mixtum. The sequence goes on from NC_143015.1 coordinate 134,892,710, forward strand.
TTCGCCTTGCAGCACTTTAGAGAGCCAAAGTGCCCCCTGAATTTTTTTTCGAACCGACTGTACGAGTGTTTCACTCGGACCTTTGTGTTATTCAGCGTTTGTGGAATCAACGTTAGGAGGCGCGTCTTCATTTCATTTCTCAGTGCGCAACCTGCGTCGAAGTCGAATACTCACGGTGGCACCGTAATGCTTTTGCCTTCACAGCAGTCTTAAGTGTCCGGTGAATTATGTTGCGGAAGCAACACTACGCTAGGTGTGAGCGATTTCGCGGAGCCCCGGAGAGCCCCAACTGCGCATGCGCGAGGAGCGAGTGTGAGACATTTTCTGCGTAATTTCCTTTCCTCAAATACAATTCTCATTTTCTTCATTACGGCCCCTCTTTCTCTTTCTTCTTTCACTCCCACTTCCTCCCTTCCTCTACGGTGCGGTTCGGGTGTCCACCGAGTGACAGATTACTGCGCCATTTCCTTTCTTCAAAAAGCGTTGCGTTCATAGGGCAAGGCATCGCGCCGAACAGGTGGTGGTGTTCCGTGGACTCCCTGGCAGCGCTACAAAACGCTGTCGCGTTCCACTCCTAAGGGCGAAGCTTATGCGTAATTAATTAGCAGTTAACTAGTATTTAGTCATTAATCAGTAATTATTCAGTAATTCGTACTTTGTCATTACTTAGTAATTAATACTTAATTATGTGTGACGTCACCAATGCCACAGAGAGAGTCAAAGTGGTGCAGAAAACGCTTCCGCCTCTACGCACTGTAGACAGTCAAAGTGCCCCCTGAGATGATGATGATGATGAAAAGCCTTTATTTAATAAAAGAGGTGAGGCTTTCTTAAAGAGCCCCGCAATGGGTGGAGTCCCTATTCCGGGACCCCATTGGTCGAAGCCGCCAGCTTAGCCCTCTTGACCAAAGCCTTTTGGGCCTGAAGGTCCGAGCAGCCAAGCAGGGCCGCCTCCCATTACTCTCTGGTAGGGTTGGGGTGCCGCCGCCGCTGCAATTGCCGCGCCGTTGCTTCCGCAATTCTACTCGGGGTGGCCATTAGACAAACCACAGCCAATTTTTTTCCTCTCTCTCTCTCTAGCCACTCTCTCTCTAACGAGCACTCTAACCACTGACATAATTAGCGGATGCCTAGGCAAGGCCCAGCTTGGGTTGCGATAGCACGGGGAGCCCGTTGAGGCGTTGTCGTAATACTTCCGGTTCGATAACGTCGTTTCCGATCGTCACGTGGTATGTGACGTCACATGAGATGTTTGTCGTGAGCAGGGGACAAGACCAGTTATACACCTCATCGTACACACCGACCATGTCTGACATGCATGAGGCAACACGGACGCCGCGGAAACGGCTCAACGGGCTCCTTACGATTCGCACAGCACTTGTCATCGGCCCAGGTGTGACACACGTACGCCGCCAAACGGGCCCAATGAGATTTTATGCTATCGCATAAAAAATCAGGGGGCACTTTGACTACCTAAAGTGCGTAGAGGCGAAAGCGTTTTCCGCACCACTTTCGCTGCTTGTGCGACACTGGTGGCGTCACATATAATTGAGTACTAATTACTAAGTGATAACAAATCACTAATTAATGGTTAGCTACTGATTAATGCCTGAATACTAATTCACTGCTAATTAATGACGCCTAAGCTTCGCTTTCAGGAGTGGAAAGCGACAGCGTGTTGTACGCTGCCAGGAGAGAGAGAGAAAAAACTTTATTGTACAAGGAATTCGGGGCACGCCCCAGGGCCCCCGCACGACCCCACTGCACTCAAGTGTTTATGTTCCTAAGGTCCATAAAACTGGCAGCCCGGCCGGTGGCGATGGTCTGCACGGCCGGATCCTCCGAGCGCAGCAGGGTCTCCCAGTCCTCCCAGGTCTTGAGGTTCTCTAGGTCCCGCGGGGGAGGGTCCGCCGGGCAGAGGGAAAGGATGTGGAGGGAAGAGGCGAAGGGTTCTGGGCATAGGGCGCATGCTGGAGTGGGGAAGGAGGGATGATAGTGGGCTAGGGTAAGTGGTGAAGGAAGAGAGTGTGTCTGTAGTCTGCGCCAGAGCGTTGCGTGTTTGTTATCTTGGGAGGGGTGGGGCGGGGGGTAGAGCTCCCTCCAGACACCTCCCCAGAAGCTGCAGAGGAAGCCGCCATTGCACTTGCTATCACCCGCACGGAAGCCCGGCACATTTTAAGTGATTCTAAAACTGCGATTCTAAATTTTGCTCGAGGCCGAGTCCATGTCCCTGCTTTTGGCATACTAGACTCGCCCGATGCACCCCCGCCCCGCCAAGTGGAGCTGATATGGGTGCCCGCGCACTCCGGGAATCCCGGAAACGAGGCCGCCAACCTTTTAGCCCGAGGTTCTTTAAGCCGGGCTCAGGTGCCCTCGGATCGGGGATTCACGAAGGAGCGCATGCACTTGTGCCCGGCAATTCTAAAGCATTTCGATCCTAAATTCGACGGGCGGTGCTCACACTGTGGGGAGGTGTCTGACACCTACCACATGGTGTGGGCCTGCCAGCAGAACCCATCCCTACCCCCTATCCCGAACCCCACCCGAGAGGACTGGGAGGCGACCCTGTCCGGTTGCTGCACCCTCGAGGCCCAAAGGGCCTTAACGCAGCGCGCCCGGGCTGCGGCAAACGCCAATGGTGTGCCTGACTAGGCATCCCACCTAGTGGTTGTAAGGGCGTGACCCTTCAGGTCACGACCCCCAACACCTCTCTCTATGATTAATAAATGTTTTCACCACCACCCCATGCACTCATTCAGCCAGCTGACGCAGGCCTACAGAGCCTCGCGCCTGCCAGGGAGTCCACGGAACGCCACCACCTGTTCGGCGCGATGCCTTGCCCTTTGAACGCAACGCTTTTTGAGGAAAGGAATTGGCGCAGTAATTCTGTGTCCTCTCGGTGGACACCTGAACCGCACCGTAGAGGAAGGGAGGAAGTGGGAGTGAAAGAAGACAAAGAGGGCCCGTAATGATGAAAATGAAAATTGTTTTTGAGGAAAGGAAATCACGCAGTAACTGTCTCACATATCTCGGTGGACACCCGTCAAAATTCAGGGGGGCACTTTTTTGACCTAAAGAGTGGTCACTGATGTGTGGTTAAGATGTTAAGCTTCGCCTCTAAGAGTGGAACGCGACAGCGTCTTGCAACGAACAGAACAAAATAGATGGGATCATAAGGCAGGCATATAAAGCAGCATTGGGGCTGCCCCACTGCACTCCTACGGAAAGACTTCTTAAACTGGGGATCTACAACACCACCACGGAACTATGCGAGGCACATATATTTGCGCAATTAAGGAGGCTTGCGACCTCACCCCCGGGGAGAAAGATCCTGAGCAACCTAGGATTACATGATAGAATTCCGGAAAGAAATGCGCAGGCAAAATTACAGACCAAAGTTAGAAAATCACTCACTATTAAACCATTTCCAAAAAACATGCACCCTGCTTTTCACGAAGGCAGGAGGAGAGCCAGAACAAAGGCCCTTGAAGCCAAGCTCGAAGGCTCGGTATACACAACCTATGTAGACGCGGCGGAATACGAAGGAGGCGACTCCTTTGTGGTCGTGGCCGTGAACGACTCGGGTGAAACATTAACGGCCGGTTCGGTCAAAACAAAAAACTCAGGGACAGCGGAGGAGGCGGCTATCGCCATGGCAATGGCCAGCACCAAAGCAGTCACCATAATTAGCGACTCCAAGGTGGCTATCAAAAATTTTGCGCGGGGTATGGTCTCCCAGGAGGCAGAACGAATATTAAGACATAAAGACTGGGACCAAAGAGAGGTGGAACTAATATGGGTGCCGGCACACTCGGGGAACAGGGGAAACGAGTTGGCTCACAGTATCGCTCGAGGTTATGTCAGCCGAGCAGTGAGCCGGGTTGAGTCCCCAAATTTCACGAGAGATGCATTCATATCATTTCACGAATACACCAATCAGTTTAAACTGGAAAGGAGGATCTATCCGCCACCAGACAAAAAGCTCGACAAAAGCCAGGAGGTAACGTGGCGTCGGCTCCAGACGCGAGCCTCCTTTAGCCCGTCGAGACTAGCACACATGTATCCAACACAATACAACGCTACTTGCAAACAATGCGGCGAGATAGCCGGATATGACCACATTTTATGGCGCTGCAAAAAGGCGCCGCCACCGGCGGACCTACTACCAGTCCCTTCTCTAGAGCGGTGGGAGGCTATACTGGCCAGCTCAGACCCGTTGACGCAAGTCCGGGCCACTGAGTGGGCTCACAAGGTCGCCAAGAGCCATGGGCTCGAAGCCACCTAGTATAATGCCCACTAGGGCTCAGTGCTGACAATAAACGTTTTCCAATCCAATCCAATGCAACGATGCCAGGGAGTCCATAGAACGCCATCGACCATTCGGTTCTACGCCTCGCTCGTCGGTAAATTGGTTTTTGAAGAAAGGAAATGTATCTGTGTCTCATATCTCGGTGGACACCTAAACCTAGCCGGAAGGGAAGGGACGATGATGAGAGTGAGCGAAGACACCGTATTAGCTAGAGGCGCCTTTATTTATTCTAAACCGTCGAGCTGGCATGTCGGAGTGGATAGCATGTTCGTCTCGCACTCCGAAGACCAGGGTTCGATTCCCGAGCTCGACCAAATTCCTACGCGGCTTTATTTATTTATATGGCTTGACTTGAAAAGTTAATTGAGCTAATTGGGCAATTAAGCAATTAACTAAGCTCAGTCCCACTTACTTGGAGCATCACTATACGATCCCTTCAATTGGTTGCATGGTTACTAGCCAAGTAGAATTGGCCCCGTTTGAAATTCGCGCACTGTGACGTCACGACCGTGTCGAACAATTGAAAAGCGTGACATTTCTGTCGACAACTGCTGCTTACAACGATCAGACATTAAAGGCTTCCGCCTTAAAAAATGAGCCGACTCTGAGGCAGCGATCACACCCAACATAGGTCGCCAGTTCTCTGCCGCGAGCTAGGCTCTAACACAGCTAGTAAGTTTCTGCTGCACGACACGCGAAGTCGTATGCTACCAAAAACACTGCGACAAACGGTTGAGCAGCAACGTTCATATGAAGATTCGTAAAGACCTAGAATTGGAAGTACCTAAGTCTCCAGTTCGAATCCCTGCCATGAGCTAGGCTCTAACTTAACTAGTAAGTTTATGCTGCACGAAACGCTGAATCAAGTGACACCATCTAAAACATTCTGCGGCAAACGGTTGGCCACAAATTTTACACGAATGTCAGAACTACGCGACCCGACAGACGCCTGCCAGACAGGGATACATATGCCGGATCGACATTTCCTAGCGGTGCTGCCACGTTATTTCATTGCAGTTTGTCGTCTGGGCCAAACTGGCGCTAAGGTATTTTTTTGTTTTTTTTTCAGTATTTTAATGTCAAATTAATGCGTTTTGACTCCTCTGTCAAAGGTATGCTGTCCTGTTTTACATCGCCCACGAGCAATTCCTGTTAGTTAATTGTAGATGTTTATGGTACCTCTTTAATTGGCTCGCCTTACATGCTGAGTGTCATGTGTTCTTGTAAATGTCAATGTATCTGGTAACCTTGGCATCTGTACATACGTAAATAATTTTTCTAAACACCTCGGCAACCACTGGGTTACGATTTGTGTTACAGCGCATAACGCTGATACCTGAAGCGCGAGAAGTGGAGCTTAACGCTCTAATACAATGTCGTTGCGATGGAGGCCTCCATCTTGGATTGTTCTGCATAACTCGGAGGCTCGAATCTCGACCGGTAGAGCTAACACCCTAAAAGTAATGGCGACGAGTTGCTCGTAAGATTCTGTACCGTCCACTCAGAGGCCCGGTGAAGCGCGGTGTCTTTCGGTCTCCTATCGCATGGTGTGCGCCTGTCCCTCCGGCCCTGCTATTTCCCCCATCCCCAACCCGGGAGGACTGGGAGGCGACCCTGCTCGGCTGCCACGACTTACAGGCCCAACAAGCCTTTTAGTCGGGCGCGCACGGGCGGCGGCCACCGCCATTGGGGTCCCAAACTAGGGAGGGACCTTCACCTAGTGCTTGTAAGGATCGGTCCCTTTCGGACTGATCCAAACATACCTCCTGTCCCTCCCTAATAAATGCTTTCACCACCACAGCCACCCCATAATCCATTTGATGTACAGTCTTTGTCAAAAGTTTACAGCCCAGGGGGTTCACTTCCAAGCTTTATACTGGGACTCCAGGAGCATTCATGGAAGTCCTACCTATTGCAGGAGGCAGTACCAGAAATCTTCTCATGTCTGGGAAATTTGGAGCGCTAGAGATTCATTAAGAACGACACAGTGTGGCTCAAAAGAAAACCCTCTGGGCTCCAAACTTTTGACAAAGGCTGTACCTCGGCGGCCCTCATAGCTCGGTCTTGAGTAGCAGTTCCGTACACACGCATACATACGAAGACGCGCTCCTTTGCGCACGAAAGAAGCTACATGCTGTCACCAAATGAAGAAGGAAGATACGCGGAAGTAGTCAGAACGCAGGCGGCTATAGCCTCGATCGCAAACTTGCATGTCTTACTCTTACTGTGATGGACTTTAGGAACACATATACACTTGAGCGCAGTACAGTCGTGCGGGAACCCAGGGAAGTGTCCCTACCTGCTTTCATATAATACAGTTCTCTCTCACCCACAACAGGCTGCGCACAAAATAACGTTATAACCCACTTTCCTTGTACGTTCATCTACGCAGGGCTTCCATAAACAAACCAGCCATGCAGCGCCGGTTTGTTTGGTACAGCCAATGAAATTCTCCTAGATTGCTCTTCTGAAAACATCGCATAAAAGGTGTCAGTCGTTGAGCTCGCCACAGTGCACGCTTTTGCTATCCCAGAGAGAAAGAGAGAAAACTATTTCAACAGGAATTCGGGGCACACCCCTGGGTCCCCGCACGACCCCACTGCACTCAAGTGTTTATGTTCCTAAGGTCCATAACACTGGCAGCACGGCCGGTGGCGATGTTCTGCACGGCAGGATCCTCCGAGCGCAGCAGGGTCTCCCAGTCCTCCCAGGTCTTGAGGTTCTCTAGGTCCCGCGGGGGAGGGTCCGCCGGGCAGAGGGAAAGGATGTGGAGGGAAGAGGCGACGGGTTCTGGGCATAGGGCGCATGCCGGAGTGGGGAAGGAGGGATGATAGTGGGCTAGGGTAAGGGGTGAGGGAAGAGAGTGTGTCGGTAGTCTGCGCCAGAGCGTTGCTTGTTTGTTATCTAGGGAGGGGTGGGGCGGGGGGTAGAGCTGGCGTGAGGCTCTGTAGGCCTGCGTCAGGTCGCTGAATGAGTGCATGCGCTCCGTCATGAATCACCGATCCGAGGCCCCCTGAGCCCGGTTTAAAGAACCTCGGGCTAAAAGGTTGGCGGCCTCGTTTCCGGGATTACCGGAGTGCGCAGGCACCCATATCAGCTACAGAAATGCCTTGATTCTGCAAGACTTTGTCCCAAAGTTTTCTCTTCGACTTGCCCAATCAACTGTGCCGTGCCTTTCCTTCCCTCAAAAACCAAATATCCAAAGATGAGGGAGACAGCTTCAAAAGCAATTTATTTCCAAGCTGGCGGTCTCGCTTGCGCACCATGCCCCGAGCATGGCTGGCACATACCGCCTCGTCTATGACATTGCTCTCGTGGTTGCTGACCTGCCACGTAGGCATCCGTGGTCGGGCTTGGTTGAGGGACTGCCAGCTGCGGCGGCTCAGTGGTGCGCTAAGCTGCTGGGCCCAAGAACGCTATATCAACAACCTGCAGCGGCGCCCGAGTTTTTTATGCGAAGCATATTACTAGAGGTACACTACAGCCCTTCGCCGTGGTTACGCGCCGTGCACACCACGTGACACATGACGTCACGACAGAGGAAGATGAGGGTCCACCTCGCGCCGTCGCTGTGGTTGCACGCCGTGCAGACCACGTGGTACAGTGACGACACACCACGTGACATACCACGTGACACATGACGTCACGACAGATCGCCGTCACGCGCTGGGAGAGGGAGAACGATGCCATCGCCCAGACACCGGAATGTCCTCGAGCGGCATTCCCGCGCATTTCGAACGCGTGTTCACACTCGGTGTAGGTGAAACGCTCGCTCCACCGGGCAGGCGGACGCGGCTTCCGTGGCAATCCAGGCGCCCACCCAACGCGCGTCTCGGGGTTAGTCGGCGTTCCGCTGTAGCCATGCCGTTGTCTTCCCCCGCGACGAAGGCTTCTAGTGGTTGTATTAAAATGATCAAGTATTCAACCAAGGAAAGCCATGTATTAACAAGCCTAGCCATCAATATGCTTCGCATCTGACCAGGGTTAACCAAGTTAAGCCTCAGCCATTTTTTTTTCGTACCCGGGTTCGAACCCGACCGCGCCGACCGCGTTTCGATGGAGGCGAAACGCGAGAGGCGCCCGTGTGCTGTATGATGTCAGTGCACGTTAAAGATCCCCAGGTGGTCGAAATTATTCTGGAGGCTTCCACAACGGCACCTCTTTCTCTCTTTCTTCTTTCTCTCTTTCTTCTTTCATTCCTACCTTCCACCCTTCCCTACGGCGCGGTTCAGGTGTCCGCCGAGATATGTGAGACAGATACTGCGCCATTTCCTTTCCTCAAAAACCAACCAACCAACCCGCGTTTTTATAGGGGCGTAACGCAAATGCCCGAGTGCTGTGCGGCGTCAGTGCAAGTTAACATGCCCCAGGTGGTCGAAATTATAAATGCTATAGCATTTAGTTTGTCGTCTTGCGAAAACCACCCGGTTTCCCCGTAACGGAATTCCCTGATTGGTCGAGAGGTCTGTGGCGTCATCAGTACAGCCAAGTTTGAAGATCTTTCAGCACCTCAATTTGATTATCGTATGGGATTGTACTAACCCGACCTACAAATCCCCTATAATCCGCACACATATTCACTTTATTCCGCCAGCTGATTCCCACTAACCCCCCTTAATCCGCCCACTAATTCCAACTAATCCACCTTAATCCATTTTCTGGGGTGTACCTGCTTCCAAAACTTAGCTACCGCACACCCAAGGCCCCAACAGGCGCATACAGTAGACGCAGGAGTGCCAAGGAAAGGTTTCTACTAAACTTGGCTATTGTTGGGCATAAAACGTGGAGCCGTAAAAATACGACTCTTCTCGAGGCAAACCTCGAAGATGATGGTGTGAAAGTTTCTATACTAGCCTAACACCGAACTTTCACTTGCCTTGAACCTATTGAACAATTGAAAAAAGTAGCGTCGAAATAACTTAATCTGCACACAGACGAGAGCATCGTGGTGCAACTACTAATTTTTAGGTACAATCCACGTTTTCGGCCTATAGCACTAGCCAGGCCAAACACAAAACTTCGCGCTTTGGAATGTTAAACCCCCATAAACCATAAATGAAACCTCGCCTTCCCGGCATTGCTGCGTTTTAATTCCCCTCCAGCAACCACTCTCGAACACCTTCACACAGTGGCAGGTAGGTAGGTAGGTAAAAACTTTATTGATGAACCAAGTAAGGGAAGGAAGTAGGGGAGGTTTGGTTGGCTTGGTTCTTAATCCCGGTTGGCGGCCATCAGTCCATGACTTCTGGCGACCTTCTCCGCCCATTCCACCAGCCTCTTCTGTGAGGCCGGCTCGGAGCTAGAGACCGCGATCTCCCAACCGTCTAGGTCTGTGAGGTTCCAGCGAGATGGTGGTTGGAGTTCTCGGCATATGAATAGTATGTGTTCAAAGTTTGCTCTCGGAGCCCCACAAAGAGAGCATTGGGGCTTGTATTGATCCGGGTGTATCAGTGCCAGATATGCCGGTGAAGGAAACGTTCTGGACTGGAGTTGCCTCCATATAGTCTGTTGTTCCTTCGTGAGGGTGTGGTGTGGTGGTGGGTGTGTGAGCCTTTCCTCTCTGTAGTGTAGCGTGATTTCATTGTAGGTGATTAGTCTGTCCCGCGCGCAATCCCTCTCCACTGTTCGGCCTGCTCGGTTGACGTACGCTCGAGCAATAGAGTGCGCCTCCTCGTTTCCGGGGTTGCCTGCGTGGGCTGGCACCCAAACTAATTGAATTGGTCTGGGGTCGTGGGGGTTTGATTGGAGAATTTTGTAGGTGGCAGAATGGATCTGTCCCTTTGCAAAATTCCTGATTGCGCTTTTGGAGTCGCTCATTATGAGTGTGGCAGTAGAAGATGCTATGGCCAGTGCTATGGCCGCCTCTTCCGCTTCAAGAGAGGTGGTTGCCCTTATCGAGGCCGAAGCCTTGTGTTTGAGGTCGTATGACACCACGCTTAGGGCGTACGCTGGGTTGCATAGATATTCTGCCGTGTCTACATAGGCTGCGTCTTCGTTGTCCGCGTGTTTTTTATACAGGGCTTTGGCGCGTGCTTCGCGTCTTTCCCGGTTGTGGGTTGGGTGTACGTTCTTGGGTAGTGGGTGGACGATTAGCTTTTCCTTGATTTGCTTAGGAATGCTGTGGGTGTTGTCCGGAGGGGGACCCGTTGGTTTGATGTTTAATGCGGCTAGAATGTGTCTGCCCGTGTTTGTGGAGGATAGTCTGTCCAATTGTGCTGTGCGGTGGGCTTCAGTCAGTTCTTGAAGAGTGTTGTGGACCCCCATGCGGAGGAGTCTGTTGTTAGAGGTCCCTTGTGGGAGATTTAGGGCCGATTTGTAGGCCTGTCTTATTAGCGAGTTTACTTTGTCCGCTTCCATCTTTGTGAGGTGAAGATAGGGGAGTGTGTATACCATTCTGCTAATCACGAATGCTTGCACTAACCGCCTTAGGTCATGTTCTCGCATGCCTCGGTGCTTGTTTGCTATTCTTTTGATTAGCCTGAGGGTTTGATGTGTCATGATCGTGAGTTTGGAGAGTGTCTCTGTATTGAGGCCGTTGCTTTGAATGAACATTCCCAGAATGCGGAGTTTCTGTACCTCCGGTACTGGGAGGCCGTCGACCTTCACGTGTGTAGAGGGGTTTCCCTTTTTGTGACGGTCCGCGGTCGGGTGGAGCAGCAGGATTTCGGATTTGGTCGGCGAGCATGCGAGGCCTATACAGGCCGCGCACTCGGCTACCGCGTCCGCTCCCGCTTGGAGGGTTTCCTCCATTTCGCCGACATTTCCCGTGGTCGTCCACAGGGTAATGTCATCTGCGTAGAAGGAATGGGACAAATGTGGGATGCGCTGTAATTTTCGTGCCATCGGTATGAGGGTAATGTTAAAGAGTAGTGGAGATAAAACGGAGCCTTGGGGTATGCCCCTGCTTCCTAGGGGGAAGGGGGAGGATTCCGCGGACCCAAACCTTATCTCCGCCGTTCTGTTATTCAGAAAGGCGGTTATGTAAGCGTTTGTTCTAGTACCTACGCCTAAGTCAGATAGGGCGCTTAGTATGGCTGTGTGCTGGACGTTGTCAAACGCTTTCGTGAGGTCTAGGGCTAACAGGGGCAAGCATACAAGACCTCGCAGCCATCGAACCAAACCGTCACGGTTATGCACTGTTCGCAGATTCCATAAAAGCGCTCCAGAACGGGCAAATATGTTTACCCTCCAGCCCTCGAAGCGACCTCCACACCGCGCTAAGAAATCGACGACCTCGCACTTTCGTGATCCGGTGTCCCCCTGGCCACGTTTGAATTGCAGAAAACCAGATGGCCCAGCTGCTCGCCCGTGACTACATGCCCCGGGAACCTTCAATCTTCTGGCCTTTCCCATCAATATGGGAATATACCCTTAACGTACTGTACTACATAGGTAACAAACACCCGCTGAAAACTTCATAGAGGCCCTCCAAATACTGCCCCCCCCCCCCCCCCCCCCCCGAGCTACCAACACCATCACTGCGACTCAGGAAAGTAGAACTGAACATATTATACACACCCGCGCCCGGTTCTAGCCTCTATACCCATACGCCTCCGAGCTACCCTACCATACCCTAACTGCCCGGAACATTGTGCAAACCCGCAGCATTGCATCTACATGAGCCTAGTTGTCATACAATCCCCGCTTTCCTTGCCCACCCCTTCCTTCCTGGAGTGCCTGATTGAGATCGAATTAGTTACAAGATTAACTGGCCCTTGCGGATCAAGCTGCCCCCCTCCTCGTCGACAGACTAATTTTGCAAATAGTGCTCTTTTTCTTTCTTTCTGTCTCCACCATTCCTCAATATTGAAGCTTCCTCGTCTCCTCCTCTGGAAACCTAAGATCTATACTGTAGTAGGAAAAAAGAAACAGCAGTTGGCAACGCTGGTCAGTGGTCCTCGGCGTCCTGTATTACTCAGCTGGCCAATTACAAAAGTGTCTAATATCAGCTTTATAAGTCTGACTCAGACAATCCAGAGGCATAAAAATTCTTGAGCTTATAATTATTCTCGTGATTAACTTCTTGTTTAAGTAACAAGAAAAGCCTTTACAGCGGCCTACTTTTCATCATGGAGGAACCCTGCTCGGCGGTCCTCAGTGTTTTCAGAACTTCATTCTTTCCTTCTTTCACTTCCTCCTTCATCCTTTTTCTTACGGGGCGGTTGAGGTGTCCATCAAGAGTGAGACAATTACTGCACACTTCCTCTCCTCATAACTATCAAAGCCTGACGCCATCCAGATTCGTAGCTTTGGCGTGCAGCTTTTAATTGAGTGCAGTACAGAATGCAGTTAGCTGATTGCATTCCCTCAAACCCAATTTCCAATCGTTCTACAAGTTTTCGCTCAACGCCTTGCGCAGGTCCTGTTCGTTCGCCACCCCTTCGAGCGCCTCGTGTCCGCCTTCGAAGACAAGGCCGGCAGGCCGCGGGACCGGGAGCGCTTCTTCTATGACGTCTACTGGGACCGCATTGCTGCCGCAATTGGCAACAACGCCACCATCGGCGCCTCTAACTCGTCCTCGGGCGTCAGCTTCGCTCAGTTCGTGGACTACCTGCTACGAGTGCCTGTGACCCAATGGGACGACCACTGGGCCCCGTACTACTCGCGCTGTGAGCCCTGCCTCTTCGGATACGACTTCGTAGGCCACCTGGAGACGGCCGCGCAGGACCTGACGTTGCTATGGCAACGAATGGGCCTGCCGCCTCTGAACTCATCCTTCCTGACGCATCGCAACGCGACGCCTCACCGCCACAAGCGGTACTTCGACCAGCTGACGGCGAGCCAGGTGGAAGGACTCTACCAGCGCTATTTCTACGACTTCGTGCTCTTCGGATACGACCAGCGCGTCTACGTCACTTCCGGAAAGAGCTGACAGCTCTTTGATCGTGACAGTTAAACTTTGGAAGTGCACACAGCTAAACAATTCTGCGCAGTTCTGAAATTGCACAAGGGAAGATAGAACTTTATTTGCACGGCAGCACTGTAAGGCGCACCTGAAATGTGCAGAATGTGGTGCACTAGCACTACCTGGAGATCCAGATGCCAAATTTGAAAACTGATATCATGGCAGATATCGACGAACAATTGAGGCGAAAGGGAAACATGGGCCAGGATCTTGAAAAAAAAATCCGGCCTGCTGATCGGTGCACAATTTTGATATTAGCAGTCCATCTCGCCACCTGTGAGAAAGACATGAACGGCTATCGGTAGCTCGAAAAACGACTCGCAGGTCGCTAATACGGGCTGAAGCCACAGCTCAGAGGTGGTGTCTTCGTCTGTCCACTTTCTAAATGTGACCGCGGGTTGTACGCCTGGACATTGAGACGGTGATTCGCGTTTGGTGGGAAAAATATCTCTGGAAAGAGCCACCGAAGGAGTACCATGCAGTATTGTTTTTTCTGGGCATTGCTTTCTTTAAACGCACCAGTTGTGATACACCATGCAGTTTTGGTAGGGTGTTGCCCCATGTTCCGAAGTACGGCACCCTGACTGGTATAAAAATCGTTCCTGTGCCAAATGCGTCGGCAAATAAACTTCTCCGCACCACTCAAATTTTGCGGGGCACTGCATATATCTGAGGACTGTATTGTTTGTGACGACGAAGATCACAGTATGCTACTCCGCATACTGCACGGCACGGACTGCATGGCATCAGCGGAAGCTTTCGGACGCTCTGACATTTCAGGTTACTTTGTCCTTCACTGTACGCACATTCTTTTACACACCCCAAGCACTTTCACTTTTACGTGCAACAGATTCTGCGACGCAAAAAGTGGACTAGCTGCGTCTGTGTATTCGGTAGCAACAATAGGTTTTATTCAGTTTGGTTTATGGGGTTTTAAGTCCCATAGCGACTAAGGCTATGCCGTAGTGGAGGGCTCCGGAAGTTTCGACCCCCTGGGGTTCTTTAACGTGCACTGACATTGCACAGTACACGGGCCTCAAGAATTTCGCCTCCATAGAAATTCAACCGCCACGGCCGGGATCGAACCCGCGTCTTTCGGGTAAGCAGCCGAGCATCATAACCACTGAGCAACCGCGGTGGCGATAGCAAGAACAATAGTTATCAGAGGGTGCGGCAAAAACCTTCACGACTTGAAGCGGTAAGCACAATACAGTTCTTTTGGGGCGATGAGTTGGAGCGAGGCCAGAAACGGAAATTCTGTATAAGATGGTTTAGCTTAAGGTGCCTATGCTATAGTCCGGTACAAAAGTCTGCAGTGAAGCTACGCTCACATTCAGGACCGCCGCACAGTACTTCTCCAACAAAAAAAGTAGTCCGTAGTTAAAACTTTTTTCTTTCCTGAACAAGAAACAAATTGCAAGCAAAAAATATAACTCTAGATTGTGGCTCAGTGGTTATGGCGTTCGGCTGCTGGCCCGAAAGACGCGGGTTCGATCCCGGCCGCGGCGGCTGAATTTCATGGAGGCGAAATTCTAGAGGCCCGTGTACCGTTCGATGTCAGTGGAATTTAAAGAACCCCAGGTCGTCGAAATTTCCGGAGCCCTTCACTATGGCGTTCCTCATAGCCGGAGTCGCTTTGGGGCGTTAAATCCTAATAAACCATAAACCATAAAAGTTTCTGGTTTGTTTTTATATCATCATCAACCTGACTACGTCCACTGCAGGGCAAAGGCCTCTCCATATATCTCTCCAATTAACCCTGTACTGTGCCGTCTGCGGCCGCCCTATCCCTGCAAACTTCTTAATCTCATCCAGCCATAAGCGCGTTTAGGTCTCGTAAGCGAGCCCGGCGGTTCGCCATGCGGCGAATCAGTCGGGTGGTCTGTTGAGAGTGTGTTTGGACAGTCTTTTCGACTTCTTCGTGCGCGCCATGGGAGTGGAGAACTAGCCCTAGTGCACGATTTTGGATATTAGGGGGACGGAATGGGTACCTAGCGTGAGGGAGATGGCAGGATGGACTGAATCGTTTTGCTTGGGGTGGTAGGGAAAGAGCTCTGGCTTTGAAGGGGAGTAGGTTAGTTGTTCCTCGAGCTCGATCGCGCCGAGCGCTGCGAGCTACAGCAGGTCTCCAGAGAGGCGAGGCGAGTGTTCCACAAAGAGCTCCGTCACTCTTCGCCTGTTAGCCCCCAGAGACAGGTTTGCAGGCCAGCGGCAGGGCCCACGCTGCGGCGCAGACCAATGGGCTGTCAGAATGGGCGGCTCATACAACATTCCGAGAATTGCCATGCATTCAATAAAGTTTCGATCAGTCAATCTTAGAGACACTGCTCGAGGCGCTGCAGTTTTGCGAATATTCCTAAAACCACATCCGCAGGGATAGACGATATTCCAATTAAGCTGATTAATGAACTTGGCCCAAGAAGCAAGGAAGCGCTGATAAAAGCATTGGAGACAGTCATAACAAATCAGCAAAATCCGCACAGCTGGAGACAGAGTAAAATGAATTTGATTTATAATGGGAAAGGAGATAAGATGAACATCAAATCCTACCGTCCGATTACGATAACGTCTGTTATGTACAGGCTGGCAATGCAGGCAGTGAAATTAAAAATGCAGGCATGGGTAGAAGGTAATCGGATACTCGGAGAACTTCAGAATGGGTTCAGAAGGGGTAGGCGTTTAGATGATAGCCTGTTCGTGCTTACCCAATGCATAGAAATAGCTAAGGCGGAAAACAGACCTCTGTTTATAGCCTTTCTGAACATAAGCGGTGCATACGATAACGTGAACAAGGAACTCCTGTGGAGCATATTGAAAGATTTATGTATCGGTCATGGGGTAATTGATTTTCTACAGGAAATCTACCGAGATAATGAAGTTGAAATTACATGGGAAGGGAAAAAAAGTACCACAACTGTGGGGGTGCACAAAGGATTAAGGCAAGGTTGTCCTCTATCACCGCTGCTGTTCATGCTTTACGTGATCAATATTGAAAGAAGGCTAGAAGAAAGTAATCTAGGTTATAATCTGTCGTACAGATTAGGCGGAAATGCAGTTGAGCAGCGACTCCCGGGTTTAATGTATGCGGACGATATTGTACTGTTAGCAGATAGCCAGGAAGATTTACAAACTTTGGTTAATTGCTGTGGAGACGAAGGAGACGCTCTAGGATTCAGTTTTAGCGCAACTAAATCAGGTGTGATGAGTTTTGACGATACAACTGACCAGGTGCTTACAATACAAGGCCACGAACTACCCAAAGTGGCCGAATACAAATACCTCGGGATATGGCTAAACGAAGGGCAGATATACACGGAAAAGCACGAACAGGCTCTTAGGGCAAAATGACGAAGAGACGCCGGGATAATGAAACATAGGGCATTATGGGGGTACAACAAATATGAAGTACTAAGAGGTATTTGGAAAGGAATAATGGTGCCGGGACTTACTTTCGGCAATGCAGTTCTGTGCTTAAGGGCAGAAGTTCAGTCCAGATTACACGTAAATCAGAGAGCTGTTGGAAGATTAGCACTAGGTGCCCACGGCAAAACCACAAACGAGGCAGTACAAGGGGATATGGGCTGCGCATCGTTCGAAGCACGGGAAGCTAAGAGTAAAATACTATATGAAGAACGCCTGAGGAAATTGGACGATAACAGGTGGGCAGCTAAGGTATTTAAATATTTATATAGA